>NC_079207.1:61806581-61980521 GCF_026745355.1 Beta vulgaris subsp. vulgaris
AGAATAAGAAGCTGGAGTTCAAGGAATTTGGCTTATCAGGCAAGAGCTTTGCTTATAAACTCAGTATTAATGAGCCTTCATACATACTGGGCACAGTTGATGATAATTCCAAAAAGAGTTATGCAGGAGATCAATAACATTTGTAGGGCTTTCCTCTGGAGTGGAGACTATTTCAGTCATAGGCCTGGAAATGTTAGCTGGGAGCATGTGTGCACTCCTAAAGGTGAAGGTGGTCTTGGGTTGAGAAGGATTACTCAGTGGAATGTAGCTGCACTTGGTAGATATGTATGGGCAATTGAAGCAAAGAAAGATAGCTTATGGCTAAGATGGATCAATGCAGTCTATATCAAGGGTGCTGAGTGGTGGTCATATGTGTTCACCCAGGATAGTAGTTGGTACTGGAAAAGAATTTGTGAAGTAAAGGAACAGATGAAAATGATATATACAGCTCAGCAATTGACTAATATGCAGAAGTTCTCAATTCAAGAGTGCTACAAGAAGCTTACTGGTGAAAATGAAAAGGTGATCTGGAGTAAATTTGTTTGGAATAGATATCTCTTCCCAAACATAGGTTTATATGCTGGCTTGTTATGAAGGAAAGGCTTAATATAGCCCTGAGATTAAGAAACATGGGAATTACAAATGATCCATTATGCAGATTATGTGGTATTGAGGATGAAACTCATTTACATCTCTTCTTTAACTGCCCTTTCAGTCTAGAGGTGTGCAAGTCAATCTCTAAGTGGATGCAGTTTGAGTTATTTGGAGACACCATTGACAGCAGCTGTAGGAAAGTGCTTACCAGCAGAAGGTAAGGTTCCAGAAGCAAAGCCTACTAGCAGTGCTGGGGGCTGCTATCTATTTCATATGGCTTGCAAGGAATGATGCAGTTTGGAACTGTAAAATTGATATCATCAGGCATCATGTTCATAGAATTCAGAAAGTTTGTATAGATAGAATCTATAGTGTAGGGCCTGTTCGGCAAAAGTAGCTGTTGGGTAGCTGTTGGCTGTTGGAGTAGCTGTTAGCTGTTCGGGTAGCTGTTAGCTGTCGGCTAGTAGCTGTTACTCTTAGCTGTGAAAGTAGCTTGTTTACAATATAAGTGTTCGGTAAAAGTAGCTGTTATGCTTATATATGATAAAAATAACATATTTTTTAATTATAATATTAATTATAATTATATGATTAATTACTATATGGTTAAATCAAATGTTTATATTATGAACACAATGCATTATTTTACTTTTCATAACAAATAAATTTTAGTTGGATTTTACAACTCTTAATATAGTATTCAAATGTATACACTTTATAAAAACTAAAACCATCTTGTAATGAATAAAATATGAAAAAATAATATTATTTCGAATAATTCAATAATGTTGTCTAACTCTCCAAATAAATTTAGCATAAATTTAAAATTAGGATTGTGAAACACTAAAATAATAAAATGGCATTCATATGCATTAACTAAAAAGCAAAAATAGTCTTCATCAGGAACACATTCTACAAAAACTAATATCCTTTACATTAATTTACTTGGCTACGTTTAGCTCGCCATAAAGATTCCGCTATCTTATCACGAATAATCTGCATTTCAGTAGAGCTTCCCGTTCTAATTCCACCACATCTGAAGTAACATGAACATCAGGAAGCTCCGACGAGGGTATAAAATCAGGATACTCCTCTAAAACTCTAAAAAGGGGTCATTAGGTGAATTTATTCTAATATAGTTATGCAATGCAAATGTAGCAACCATAATTTGTATTTGTGTCTCAACATTATATTGTGGCATGTTAGTAAGTACTTTCCACCTCTGCTTCAGGACTCCAAAACATCTCTCAATGCAACTTCGAAGAGATGAGTGCCAGCGATTAAAAGTTTCTCGATCATCTCGTGGAGGTGTGTGTTTAAATTGTTCTAGATGGTACCTTGTTTTTGGGATATGGTACCAAATAACCCTTTCGATCTGGATACCCTTTATCAGCCAAGTAGTACTTACCTACATAAAATTTGATTGAAGAAAAAAATAATTTATTAGCATGTAACACATACTATATTCCCAAATTTGTAAAATTATATTCGAAACATAAAAATGATTTGTAAATAAAAATACCTTCAGGTGGCTTAGGAAAATTTAATTCTGGAGTTTCAATCGCATGAAGAAAAACCCGAGTATCATGTGCTGAACCTTCCCAACCCGCCGATACAAATGTAAAACACATATCAAAATCACAGACAGCCATTACATTAAATGTGGGAATTCCTTTCCTTCCTCTATAAGGCATTTGTTGATCCTCGGTATCATGCTGTTATATGTGTACCATCTATACATCCAATACAATCCTGTAAGAATATCATATAAATCCCATATTAGACATATATAAACATTATAGTTTTATACATATATAGGACACAAATAGAAACCTTAAATAAAATGTACCTTAAAAAATGGCATATATCTTTTATCTTGAGCTATTTTTGCAGGCACACTTGTGAAATCGGGATCATAAGGCTTTATAATATCATGTGCAAGACTCTTCACCTTTCGACAAGAAATTGAATTAAGAACTTCATGAATTGCTCTACTAATAGAATCACCAGAACGTTGAAAACGCTCACCAAGAACTCTATTTGAGGCACCTTGAGCAATTGCGTACAAAAATATGCCGACTTTCTCAAAAATAGGCATGTTACTACTAGCTTTCAACCCATAATTTAATGATACTCCTTACATAATCTCAAAAATAATTGAGGCTCCATCCTAAATGCATTGACACATCGAATAGGGTGGCCATTTATCACTTCTTTCATCCACATCTCCCCCGTTAAAATTGAAGTCATGCAAGGTTCCTTGTAAATGTACTTATAATAATATGTAATTATTAGAGACATTGTGTACGCTATTGCAATACACATTTTGCTTTTCTTTTCGACATTCATATTATGTTGAACCTGTCAATTATGAAGCAAACCACAATTATATGCACCATAAACAAAGATTTTAGTAAATTCATATGAAATATAAATTCAACTACATCCTCAAAAGAAAAAAATACAAGAAACTTATTATCCATACACTTCAAACACAATAAAAACATGTAAAAGCAAATAAGAAATTAGTCTTAAACTAAAGAAGCTTCAATGCTTGTTTTTCTCGTTAAGCAAGTATTGCAACCACTTAACCCTAGTTTCATCATCCTCCATACTAAAGAAGACTTCCCTACTACTAGGATCCTGAATTACAGTAGTAGCATAAAACCACAAATCACTACATTTTTCTAATTCGTAATTTTCTACCATACGATTAAGCATTTTCATTGCTACAGGGATTGTGGACATAGATGGATCAATGCTATCAATAGAGCTGCTTTTACTCATAAGTTTGACACATTGTGACATTTCCTTATTTCCTTAGCCAACATGGCAGATCCAGCAGACTGCCTTCTTGCACGCTTCAACGGTACACTATTCTGCTTTGTCATAGGTTGCTTCTTAGAAGAATGCATGTCATTATCCGCACCTTCACTAATTACTTGTGAACCACCTCCTCGATTACCTGAGGTGGCACCATTTCTTGCTTGTTCCACAAAATTTCGAAAAAAGTTCCCTTCATCTAATAATTCAGTTGTAAAATCATCAACTCTACGATTTTCTACAAACTCTTCCTCAGTATTTTCATTCCCTACTGTAAGGTCTTCAATGTGGTCCATTGAAGGTACATAAACATTTTCACCCGTTGCATACGAGTCTCCAAATAATTTATCCCAATTAGTTTCAAGAGTTGAGTTGACACCCCTGTGTCGAAACTTTTTAATATCTGGATTTTCCTACAAAAATAAACAATACTTGTATTAAATTCCACTAATTGTTATCCTAGTGTTGTTGAAAATTATATTACTAAAAATCATTATGGATAATAAATATTAACGCACCTTGATTTTTCTTTGCCACCACTCATCTGATGCATCAATTTTTCCAGAATTTGGATCCCACCCGAGACCAGTTTCCGAAGATTTTAATTTAGTCCAATTACGCCAATCTCTTCTCATTGCATCATATTTATGATTGCAACTACTCAAGTTACTAAATGGACGGCCAATTTTTTTTTCCACGTCTATTTGGATTTCCTTCCACTTGAAACATTGTGATCGACCATTGTCTTTAATGAATTGAAGGCATACTTCACACAGGATGATAGTGTCCTCATCAGTCCACTTAAATACCTCTTTCGTCCCTTCTTTATTACTAGATGAAGCCATCTACGTATTTAACATAACCATGAAGAATATAAAATCTTAATTACCAAGCTAATTAATAGCAACAATAATAATAGAAACAAAGCAAAATTATTGAAGGAAACAAAGAAAATCATGATTAAGAAGATAGTAAAAATCTAAAAAGTATCCACTCCAATCTTCACATTACGAACTAAACTACACAAACTCAAAAGAGCACTTAAAGGCCCCTTTCAATGTTACAAACCAGTCACAGACCAAATTCTTATATAGTATTAGCCTAGATCCTCAACTATCATATCTTTTACTTTAGTTGGAATATGATCTGCAAAACTCCTAGTAACACTCTAATAGTCTAATTATTGGATATGAAATGAATCAAAGTGAAAAGTTCAAAGTTGAAAGAAGCTACCATAAGTTACTGCTCGGGTGAAAATGAGTGTCTAGATATGAAGCAGTCTGGAAAAGAAATTGAAAAAAAGCATGGAAAGTACGAGAAGTAAAGCACTCTCAATTCATGTCCTATACATCATCAAATTATACCTCCTCACCACCAAAGCAGTATTTCTGTTACATTACGCACTACACAAACTCCCTAAGACCATTCAAGTTGTATGATCTAGCAACTTCAGAAATGTTACAAACCAGAGATAGACCAAATCAAGCACTTAAAGGCCCCTTTCAATTGCGAGCTCATCCAAGAACCAGCACGTGACAGTAAAACTCAACACTGATATGGTATTAATTCGCAAGGTCCTATAACTTTTCTTAGTGAAACAAATTTATTATCTTTACTTTTTGGCTATAAAGAAAAAGATATGATAGTTGAGTTCAATATGTTATGCTACAATTTTACTGAAATAACACCAGATCCACATTGACAGATGAGTAGTTTTAGTCCTCAAGTTCAGCTAAATCATGTTTTCAATTTCTTATAATACCCCCATATTCTTATATAGTATTAGCCTAGATCCTCCATCTTTCTTTTCTCAAGTTTTTTTCTACTGTCAACAAGATATTCGATTTCTGATTATTCTCCATTTCAAATAAATAGTGTAGATCACATTCAATGACATATACTATACAAAAAACTTGACAGGTCAACAATACACCTTTCATAATCAACTATGCAACAGTTTAATAAATGTACAACGTAAGGTTAATTGGAGGATGTATATGAAGAATAATAAGAGTATATGATTTTTATCCATTTGTCAGCTTTGTCATCCTTCTTTGTCCTATTGATTGATAATCTTATATCATCATCCGAAAGAAAATGCAGGCAGAGCAGGCTTAGAAAATGCAGGCGTATGATTTTCAATTTCTTATAATACCCCCTATATTCTTATGTAGTATTAGCCTACATCCCTCCATCTTTAATTTCTTTTCTCACTTTTTTTCCTACTGTCAACAAGATATTCAATTTCTGAGTATTCTCCATTTTAAAGAAATATAGTGCAGATCACATTCAATGACAAAGACTATCCAAACAACTTGACAAGTCAACGTACACCATTCATAATCAAAATGCAACAGTCTAACCATGTACAATGTTGGTGCAGAGTAGTTCTCATACGCAAGCAAACATTATGTTTGAGTGAAAATTATGCAAATTGCAAAAAGAGGCATTATGGAAAATCGTTTTAATATATGGAATTTAAACCATAGTCCATAATATTTGTATGATCTTTGTATTATAAGTTGCTAGTCCAAAGCAAACAAATTAAGCTAATAACAGCGACAATTAAGCTCATGAATACAAAAACTACTTCAATTTCCTCAAAATCAATCAAATTGAGCTCAAGTCAAACACCCAAAAAAAAATCCCAAATCCCCACAACTAAAACCCAGTCAAACCCATTTTTTTCCAATTCAGCTATTAAAATCATACTCACTTATCAATCGATCAAACAAAAACCAAACTAAAAAAAATCAGCAATCAAATTAAGCGAACAATAACTCATCAATAAAGGTAATTTTTGAGACAAATCACATACCTTGGTTTCAGGCGATTGAATCTCTTGTGATAATTATGAACCCAATGAAAAATGGAAGAATCTGTACAATGTAAAATTCATACTTTAAAAAAAAGAGGAGCAAAAAAATTAGTCATAATAGAAAGAGGAATTATAGATTTACCTCGACGAAGAAATTTGGAGATGATACTGTTAATTCCCATAGAATTTATAAACATATACATATTGTTATTTTTGGGATACTCAAACCTAGAATATCACGCACACAAGAAATTACAGCGCCTGAATAATAGAGATTCTGTTAATCTCAAATATTCATCCATAAAAAGTGGATTTTTTTTTCAAAAATATTATTCAAGGTTTGTAAAACATTAATCAAAAGCAAAGTGTATCATAATGTTTTGTGAAATCTTTATATCTCATTCCCTCTGTAATAATTACTGCCATATCGTCACTAACCTTTATCTAGCTTGAATTGCATGCCAATACATCTTTTCTTTTCATCTAAGAAGCAATACCATAATCATCACCATAGGTTAGCTATTAGAGCGATGCGAGTCAGATATGGAGGATTGGAGTGTAGAGATGAGAATCAGTCTCCATAAATATGTCGCCCTATTTTCCTTTGAAAAAAAAAAAAAAAAAAAAGTAGAACGCTGTTATCATAAACTGAACGCTATATTTTATAACGTTTGTGAAAAGCTAGTGAAAAGCTACTTGAAACACTAACCACTACTTCAACCTCTAGCATGCCAAACACATAATTAGTGTTTTGACTTAGTCAAAACACTAAAAGCTACTCCAAAAGCTGTCGCCGAACACGCCCGTAATCCTATATAAGATTACAAATAGAGATAGAAGTTGGTTAAGAGATAGAGCTAACTCAATGTTGATTTGTAATTAGCTTTTTGGCAGGCCTTGGGGGAGAGGGTCCAACCTAGTTGGTTTGTCTCTCCCTTGGTTTGTGGTGGTTTGTATAGTTGTTTTGGTGATCAATATACTTTACTTAACTAGCAAAAAAAAGGACCGAGGAGTGAAATGAGATAGAATTAATCTGCTACTAGCCTATTACTGCAGTACTGCTAGTATAATTTACTTATTTAAAAAATGGAGCTAAGTGCAATAGTTTGGCGCCAAGTAAAATTGTCTGGCGCCAGTTGAAATATTTAGAGAGGGAAGGTTGAAAAAGTCCAAAATTTTAAAAATAGTATCAATTTTTTTGAATATATACATTATATATATATATATTAAATATAAATATAAATATATATATGTGTGTGTGTGTGTGTGTGTGTGTGTGTGTGTGTGTGTGTGTGTGTGTGTGTGTGGTGTGTGTGGTGTGTGTGTTTATGTGTGTGTGTGTGTGTGTTTGTGTGTGTGTGTGTGTGTGTGTGTGTGTGTGTGTGTGTGTGTGTGTTGTGTGTGTGTGTGTGTGTGTGTGTGTGTGTGTGTGTGTGTGTGTGTGTGTGTGTGTGTGTGTGGGTTGTGTGTGTGTGTGTGTGTGTGTGTGTGTGTGTGTGGGTGTGTGTGTGTGTGTGTGTGTGTGTGTGTGTGTGTGTGTGTGTGTGTGTGTGTGGGCGCGTGTGTGTGTGTGTGTATATATGTGTGTATATATAAATATTTTTGGACTAGCGCGTGTGTGTGTCTGTCTCTGTGTGTGTGTGTGTGTCTGTCTCTGTGTGTGTCTGTCTCTGTGTGTGTGTGTGTGTGTGTGTGTTGTGTGTGTGTGTGTGTGTGTGTGTGTGTGTGTGTGTGTGTGTGTGTGTGTGTGTGTGTGTGTGTGTGTGTGTGTGTGTGTGTGTGTGTGTGTGTGTGTGTGTGTGTGTGTGTGTGTGTGTGTGTGTGTGTGTGTGTGTGTGTGGGCGCGTGTGTGTGTGTATATATGTGTGTATATATAAATATTTTTGGACTAGACTGGACTTATTGGATTCCAAAGGGATGAGTCCAAATCCAGTCCAAAAATATTTGGACTCGAAAATTTGAGTTCGAGTCCAGTCCAAAAAATTTTTAATCCAGTCTAGTCCGACAAGTTTGGACTGGACTGGATTGGACTCTGGACTTTTCGTAGTCCGCTTACACCCCTACTGATAAGTTGTCATATTAGGCCTTTTAAAAGAATTTAAGGAAAAAATTGTTATGAAATATTATATTGATTTGCCACTATTCATTCATTATTTAACTTACTCTCGTTAGTCGTATATTGTTTTATTTATTTGCGACATTGATAAACTGATTTACCCCGACCAAGTGCGACCTAAAATCTTATGGACTCGAGATGGACTCATACTGGAACGGAACCGACCCGACTCAAACACAAAGTTGACCCGATTGTGACCCGTTCTCGTATGACTCGTTTGCCATCTTTATTATAATAGATAAGTAGATATATATACCATGACTTTTTCTAGTAATAATGTTTTCTCATAGGTTTAATACATTTATGATTATTTTTAGATTTTGACTATTTGTGTTTCCTTATATACAAAACAATCTTAACCATAAATATTTATACTTGGAAAAATTATAAATAAGAAACAACAATTCAAGTTTCATGAAATACATAACATTTCAAGAAAGTTGATCTATTATATTATGTTCTTGTTCTTTTGTACTTATTTTCAGTTCAGTTTAGTTCAGTTCAATTGAGTTAAGCCAAGTTCAGTTAGTTTTCTCTCACGGTTTTCATTCATATTAGTTCATTTCAGTGCAATTCAGTTCAGTTCAGTTCAATTTAGTTCAGCCCACGTCAGTCGAAAAGAACAGAGCCTATATAAAGACTATAATAGTTCTCATAAAGTTTCAAGGAAAAATAGTGTTGCATGAATATATGAGTATGTGACTATCAATCTACTTTATTGTAAAAAAAAAAAAATACTATCAATCAAAGCATTGTCCTAATATAAAAAAACAATTCTATTACAAAAAGTGTTGATTACATTGTGCATGAACAAAGTTTTAATTTTGATCAAGCCCACCGTTTCTCTTACTACCAAGTAACAACTGGACTATATTGTATAGATAAGTTTCATATTCAAGTCAAAGTTTGATGTACAAAGCTATAATATGTTCATATTAATAAATAGAGAGAGACATGACTTATAACATACCTTATTTACATCTGTCTTCCACTTTCCCTCTATGAAACATCTTTCTTCCACTCTCCCTCCATGAAATGCATCTCTCCTCTGCTATGGGGTATGTCTCTCTCTCTCCTAGCATCGTGTGTGACTCCATTGGCGACTGTCTCTGCATCATACGTTATGTCAATTGGCGACTTCATCGGTGCCGCTACCTTAAGTGTCTTACCCATCTCACTCATGTCTTCACGAATTTCCCCATTTTCATTCACTACTGGGGGAAATTGAAATCAAGTAGTGAGTTTACAATTTCAGTGGACAAATGAAGAAATTGGATGCTAATTGTTTGGCAACTCTTCAACAACTATAGATAGGGATAAGTGTCGATTTAGTTTAAGTTGTGCAAGGTTGCCAATTTCAATATTGACTTGCAGGTTAGTTTTTGCATGTGAAAGATTTTGGTAGGAATTTTTTTGTTGTAGTTACATTTTTCAGTACAATTGATAAAAAGTTGTGTGGGTTTTCTTAATTTCTTGTGAAATGCAAGAGATAAGTATGGGTGCTATTAGTTGGAAATTAGTTTTTTTTCTTGTTTAGAAGTTTAATCGGATGAATTTAAATTCCCCATATAGTTCTACATTTAACATTATTTTTTATGAAAGAGATAAGTTCATAATAATCAAAGGGAAGAAGTTTCATGATGCAATAATAGTGTAGAAGAACTTTCGTATAATGTCTAGTTTTATGATTATATGGATATAAACGCATATAAATGGATCACACGAATTTAAAATATTTACTTTACTAATCAAGAATGTCATGATGCAAATTTAATTGAAGTTTAAGTTTTGAAACATAAGTACTGTAACATTGGGTTATTGTGATTTTAGTTTATCGTAAGAACATACCTTTTTTTTTTTCTCTCTTGAGTGAAACTGCAACTCATTTGATTTGCTTGCTGCTCTTCAAGATGTGGGTCACTTAATCTTGACTCCATAGTTGAAATCACCAGAAAAAATAATTAGACGTTATAGTTGTACAAAGAATATGGGGAAATTTTTTTTAGTTATGCTTTATAATTACATAATGTTGATTTTCCAATTAAATTGTGCTGATGCAATGGAAGAAGATGAACAGAGAACAAAGTATCTCGAAGGATTGAAGATTTTGGAAGAGGAAGAAAATGGAGAAAAAAATTTGTCGTGTGGTTTTTTGTTTCTATATTTTCGGTTACTGCATTAGTTAACTGCTTGTAGTGGCAGTTTTGTTTAGTGGACGTAGTGATTAGTTGTAATTTTATTAACTTAATGAGGGTAAAATGGAGCTTTCATTATTTTGGTGTCCCCCTATAGTTCCCATAAGAATAGAGATATTCAAACGGAACCCTAACATCCCAAATCAATTCTGCTTGGCACCTTGCCGATCCCGAAATCCTAAAATTAATTAAAAAATTCTATAATTGCAAATCCAAAAAAACCTCCCAAACTTACTCGTTGGTAGCATCTGATCGGAACTCGGAAGTAGTATAATGGCACCAGAGATGGCAAATAAACCACCCAGGGCCGCTGAAGACAAAAGGAAGGTTAAGAAATCATCACCGGCACCAAAAAAGGCTGAAGACAAAAGGAAGGTTGATAAGTTATCAGTGATACCGGAATTCAGCGTGATGTTGAGGACTCAGTGCACGGGTCGCGGGCTAATGTGGGTCAGGCTTGATGATGTTTGTAAATCCATGAATAAGATGGTTAATCGACACAAGCAACGGGAGGAGGCCGCCACCACCCATAATCACGACATAGGTACGTGCGATCGAAACCTGTTTCCTACCAAAAAATCCCTCCTAAAAGTTATGAAACCCATGTACCCCAGCTCCTGCACGCCCCCTCCGAATTCGCTGTGTGTTTGTATCAACAACACTCTTTACTGTGTTGGCGGTGACGAGGACATCTGGGCGTTTCATAATGTTGCCTCTGAAATGTATACTGGCAGTTGGAAACTTGAACCCAAACCCCTCTCTTACTTCTTAGACCAAAACAAAGAAAAATTTGATCTACTGCAACGTCCCCGCCTTAATCTCAGTCATTGGATGATCCAAGCTCAGTTTCCTCCTCCTCCAAAACTATACCATGACCATGACCATGCTAAAGAAGCCAAAGCTAGAGGAGATAGTGGAAAAGGCAAAGCTAAAAGTAAAAGTATTGATGATGATGATACTAATGCTTGCATTTGGAGCTGGGTTGAGTCGCCCCTGACCTCCCCTAGGTTCTTTCCTCAGGTTGTGACTGTGGGCGATAAACTCTACTTCTTCGGAGGCAACCGCCCGCCTTTCCCTGAAGTGGAGAAACCCACTGACATGCCGTTTGGTGAAGTGTACGGCCCCGGTGGTCAGTTTCGTGCACTACCTGAGCCTCCATTCCCTAGAATCCCCAGTAAGACCATGGTGTTGCTGCCTTGTCTTGGAGACAAAGGGGAAGAGAAGATACTTGTGGCCTCTACCGCCTATTATCCGGCCCCTTCTGCCACCGTCATGTACTGGTACGACACTCATGACCAGTCTTGGACCGAGTTCAAGGATGATGACCAAGACCACAATCTGTATTACACCTTGTTTGAAAAGTACGGGGATTCTGCCGTCCCTGTTGCGGAGCATAACGCTACTTATTGGCTCAATGGGGCGCATACGCCCCTCAGCCTTTGCTGCTATGATTGGAAATCTTGCAAGCTTTACGAAGGCGAATTTCTGCAGCATTTTGGTGGTCCATGTAGGCCTAGGTTTCTGTTCCATCTCCAAGGTGATTTGTTTTGTTTGATTGATGAGGAAGTCGAAGATGAGAAACCTGTAACCCAATTCCACTTCATACTTTTACTCGTCTCCAAAAACGACTCTAATGCTACTTTGGACACCAAACTCTTGGGTTGTTACTGCTGCAAACTCAGTGGTGTCCAGTGTATTAGATACGCTCATCTATTGTAAGTCGGATCCTTTTTCCCCCAACTAACTAACTAACTAACTTATGCTTTCTTTCTTTCATGCTTATGTTGAATCTTTTTCTTTCATGTGTGCTTTGTTGTGCTCCAGGGAATGAATATGGGGTTTTGTTGATCTGATGATTCTCGACCCATGCTACTTGTATATTTGCCGTTATCAATGTGCTTCGATTACATATCCTTATATTATGCAAGCCTTCTCTACTTGCTTTTGTAGTTGCTCCACTTTTTGACTTGTACATCTCCCAAATTCACCTGCTTTGGCCTCTAATACGTCAAATTATTCGCCCGGTTAGTAGTTACTATGTTAATGGTTGAATATTTGGAAAATGACATAGGTCGTTCATTAGCCTATACATTGAAACAAATTATTTGGAAAATATGTCACAGTATGAGGGTATGATAATGTTAACAGTTTATAAGCATATCATGTCTTTGCACTAACGACTTTGAGAAGCTCTTTTCGGAAATGTGTTGGAATTAGTGCTTCAAATTAATTACTAGCAAGTCAAAAAGTAGTTATTTTTGTTTCCTATTATTTAATAGCAGTAATTGGTTGGTTTACTTAGTCTTATAGTTTTAGAAACATGGATAGTCCACTTTCAATTAGGCTCCGTTTGGTAGGGCGTAAAAGGTTTTCACTGAAAATAGTTTTCCCCATTTTCCATTGTTTGGTTTGGGCTGGAAAATTGGGCTGTAAAATAAAGGTGTAAAATAGTTTTACATTATAATGAAAACATTTTCCCCCAAAATTGGGAGGAAAACGTTTTCCATTCTCTCGACAAACATATGACTTTCTCTCTCATCTATACTCACCTCTCCCTCTCATCTATACTCACTACTCACCTCTCCCTCTCATCTACACTTTCTCTCTCATCAAACGGGTAAATTTCACGCCATTTTGAAGCAGATTCTCTCAATACGGTTTCGTTTCGTCGAATTTGGTACATTCTAATCTCTATTTTTTTCTTATAAATTTCGGTATTTAGGATTTTTAGGGTTCGAATTTGTTACATATTTCGATTATTTTTAGGGTTTATTTGCTGAATATTTGATTGTTTTTATGGTTCTTTTTACACGAAATCCGATTATTTTAAGGGTATGTTTTGCTGCAAATTTGTTTGATTTAGTTTAGGTTAATAAGTCCAATTATATCTAGGGTTTTGATTATTTGATATAGTTTAATTTTGAGGTGAGATTTTAGTGAAATTCAATCAGTGGTTTAGGGAGATCAGTTGTGTACTGGAGTTTTAGAGGTTTTTATGACATTGTATAAGCTCTAATTGATCAGTTTTTGTTGTTTTTGATGTGTAAGTTTTTGACGTGCAGATTACTTATTTTCGTGTTATGTTTTTATGTTTATTTTCGTTGTCTGATTTGTCTTTTCATTTTGATGATCTTTTGATATTGTTGTCAAATTTGAAGGGTTGTGTTACTGTTGTGTTCATTTATTAGCTGACATTTTTAATCATTATGAGTGTTGTTGCTGGGCTACTTTCCTACTTTGGTTTATGACTACGATTGGTGCTGGTTTGATATGGTATCTGAAATTGTTGTGCTAGTTGTTTTTTTTTGGATTGTAATCGTTTATAAGTTTAGATTTTCATTTTTATGTAGGGTAAGTTTCCAATGCAAGCTCTATTATATTGTTTGTCTTCATGTTAACTTTTCTTTCTGGTTTGTCTTAAGTTAGGAAACTATAATGGAGTCAAACGATGTTCAAAAGTCTCAGGTAATAATCTGTTTTGCCCATTAATAATTTGTTATATGTTCTTTGTATTCAATAACTAATTTCCTTGAATTTTCTTTTTGATTTTTCGAATATTTGTAGATAATCCGTAAAGGCATGATCGTAGGTGCTGTTGCTGCCATTATTGCATCTGTCCTTGCTTTTTTGAAAGTAAATAAATCTAGGACTAGAAGACCTAAAATAATTAGGCAACCTTATGTTAATAGGGATAGCTTGAGGGAGGCTAATATCGATAGTGTTTTATATTGTGGTGATTGTCATTGTCTTGGGCAGATTCGTACGAGACCTAGTGCTTTTTATAGCTTATGTAATATTTTAGTTGAAAAGGGACTTTTGTCGAAAAGCAAGCAAATGAGCGTCAAGGAACAAGTATTACTTTTTCTATATGTGTTGGGTCATAATGTGAGATTTCGGGATGTTGGGGGAAGATTTTTTCGATCTACATGGACTATACATTGCTACTTCCATATTATGCTCCAAGCAATCCTTCGATTGTACCCATATGTCGTGAAACCACCAGCAACTGACTTGCAACCAGAAATTCAGAACAATTCTAGATTTTTTCCTTGGTTTGAAGACTTCATAGGAGCTATAGATGGGACCCATGTACGTGCATCTGTTCCTCTTGATATGCAAGAGAGATTTCGGGGAAGAAAGGATAAGACAACACAAAATGTTCTAGCAGCTGTTGATTTTGATCTAAAGTTCACATATGTCCTTGCTGGTTGGGAGGGTTCCGCTCACGATTCAAGGGTTTTGGGTGATGCACTTAAAAAGGGGTTTAACGTTCCCGAAGGTAAAATATTTTCTTATTGGCAGTAATGATCTAAAGTTCACAGTTGAATAAAATATTAATGATAATTTACGGATGTAGGGAAATACTATCTTGCCGATGCTGGGTATGGGGATCGTAAAGGTTTTATGCCTCCATTTAGAATATGCCACTTGAAAGAATATGCCAACAACGCTCCTGAGAATGAACGAGAATTATTCAATCTGCGCCATTCTTCACTCAGAATGTGTATAGAGAGGGCGTTTGGAGTTTTAAAAAAGAGATTTCGTGTCTTGGATGCAGAGCCATTTTGGTCATTTGAAATCCAAGTGGATGTGGTTCTGGCTTGTTGTGTAATACATAACTAACTTAGGGGGGTTGATCGAAATGATGAAATTACAAGAGAGGCGGATTTAGAGATTGCATCACAAGATACAAGAACATCACTTTCTAGGAAGGAAGTGCGTGAAGAAACCAAAGAGTGTGTGAAAAAGCGTGATGCCATAGCATTGGCTATGTGGAATTCATACAAAAAGCGTCGAACTAATTAAAATTGTAATTTTTTTTTCTTAATTTATTGAAGTTGTATTAGTACTGATTTTGCTCGTTCTTATTATTACAAAAGGCAACATGAGTATTGCTTAATTTGGTGAATTTGTGAATAACATTTCTCTGTTCGTGTCTACTTTGCTCTCCCTATTGCAACTCTGATTTCTGGTTCAGTGTTGCTGTTTTTTGGCCTGATGAAGTGAAGGATGCTAATAGTAAATGTTTATGCTATATGACTGCATAGAAATTATATAGTTTTTGCGATTTTCTCGAAATGTTTATTCAGGTAAAGGAAGAGAAGAAAGCTAATTTTCGTTGGACAAAACCAATGTCTAAGGAGTTATTGGAATTTGTTGCTGAAGAAGTGAGGAAAGGAAAGCGGCCAAATAACACTTTCAGGACCAGCTCCTTTATAGCTGCTGCAAAGATGATTTCTGAAAAGTTTCACACCACATGTACGGCTGACCATGTTGAGAATCATAACAGTGAGAAGTAGTTGGGGAATTATTTCTCAAGTGCGGGGAAGATCCGGATTTGGTTGGAATGACAATGTAAAGATGGTAACTGCATCTCCAACTACATATGATGCTTATATTCAGGTATGTAAAGATCGATGTATCTAACTTGCATTATCAAGCTCTATTGTTTGGTATGTTCAAAAATAACACAAATAAAATCAAACAAAAATAAAAAGAAGAAAGAAGCTCGGGTCTTTGAGTTATAACATCATGTATAATGATACATTGAAATGTTGACAATATATATTGAAATCTGTTTCAGGTCTATAATCAATATAAAAGTTAAATTGTTACAAACAAATAACATAGAGGTAGTATAGCACACCATTGTATTATGATCTTAATACTAAGACATTGTTCCTTTAGGCTAATTTTTATTTAATTAAAAAAAAAAAGCAGTTTACACAATTTCCAGCAAACTATCCTATCTTTAAAGTTTATATATTCAAGAACCAAATATTGTTAAAATAATGCAAGCATTCAAGATCCAGATTGCATTATTGCTGTCAATAGAAAAGGTAATTTACTGTTTACTGCCAAAAATTGGCATTATTTCTCAGTTGGCTGTTTATGCTTTGTTTTGCTACCAATGCACTGGTGATAGAAAGTGATTCTGAGGAAGTTAACTTGGTATTGAGAATTTAGATAGAATTTTAGAGGACAAGGAAGGGATGTTAATGATGGGTAGCATTGACATATGATCGTTTCATAAGTAAATTATTATAAAGCATGGTAATTTTAGTGGAAATTGGGATTCATGTGTTTGGTTCCAAAAGTTGGTATGTCTCACTTTGGTGGTGATGTAAATCCAGATGTTATTGTTATCATACTATTTTGAAGATGTTCAAATATGCTTTAAATTTAGTAGTATGAGAGAGTTATTAGTTTAATTCGTCATGTTTACCAATTAGGGTTGTTAAAATAATGCAAGCATTCAAGATCCAGATTGCATTATTGCTGTCAATAGAAAAGGTAATTTACTATTTACTGCAAGTCTGCCAAAAATTTGTCATGTTTTCAAAGCTTTCTTTCTCACTGTTGTGTTATAAAAAGAAGAAAGAAGCTTTATTGTTTAGTTGTGTTATATCAACAGGTACTTCTATCTTCTGTTTTGTGTCAATGTTGTGTGGCAGACTTGCAGTTCAAATGTGGGCATATACTATTGAGCATTGTTTTGCAGTTCAATTCTATTGGATGATTGATGTGTGTTAATCCTTTATTTGACAGCAACATCCATCTCATGAGAAATAGTTGAACAAAAAAATTGAGATGTATGAGGAGATATCGATAGTAGCGGGCAAGGAGATTGCAAGGGGTAATTTTTGCAAGACGTTTGGTGACATTCAGACCTCAAGTGGACAGCCAAGTACTGTTGAAACCGAGCCTACCAAGTCAGATAGTGCAACTTCTTCCGAGCCTAGGTCTCATAGGAAGAGGTCTTGGGTCGAAGAGGAAGAGGGTGACTTGCAACATATTTCTGCTCAACTCGGAGAAGTTGTCACTGCTCTCAAAAAAATTTCCCAAAACCAACTTGATGTGCAGAAACTTTATGAAGAGCTCATGAAAATGGATGATGTCGAAGAAGCCGTTCGTGTTGCTGCTTTTGATCACTTAGTTGAGCGTGAAATGCTTGCTAAGGCTTTCTTGACAAAGAGTGAACCTCTTCGCAAGCTATGGCTCCAAAATTTTGTCAAGTCTCTACTCTAAGTTTTTTTTTATTCTACTAACTTTTTGATGAGAATTATATACATAGTATGTGTTTTAGGGGTTTTTTTAATGAACTATTGTTATGCCTAATAGTTTTATATTATCGTGTTATGGATTGTTCAAATTTTGGAAAGACTAAAAAAAATGAGTGTTTGGTTTTTCTAATTATCTTATGTTATTATGTTTGAAATAAAATAAAATATATTGTTATTTTTTAAAAAAACATATCATATTTCTTCCTCATAATAATTTGGGGTAGCAATATGAGAGGAAAAAAAAGAAGTGAAATTACTATACAATAAGGAGTATCCATATTCAATAGGAGTAGTTGATTTTCCATCCAACCAAACAAAGGAAAATGCTTTCCATGGAAAATCATTTTTCATCCAACCAAACAACGGAAAACTTTCATGGAAATGAGTTTTCCATTGTAAATGGTTTTCCATGGAAAACCATTTTCAGTTGAAAACGTTTTACGCCCTACCAAACGGACCCTTAGTGTTCCTATTTTTGTGTTAAATTAGTTATTTGCTTAAGCCTTATAGGCCACTTGATGTACTTTGTTTCTTGGATTGTATGAGCTTTTCAACATCATTTTCTCTTCTTCATTCCCCTCTCCCATCTTTATGTTAGAATTCCAACATAATGTATGTATTTCCCTTATTTATTATGTTTGTGGCAATTGACATAGCCAAACAGTGTCTAGCCCTGCAGGGCCTACTTTTACATAGATATGTACTCCGAATGGTAAGTAAGAAGTTATTTCAATTATAGAATTACTTGTATCACCTTGCTTGATCATGGGGGCTAGATAGGGGCAAAAAAATTTGAGGTCAATAGATACTGAGCCATACACTACGTAACTAAAAGCTAAGGCCTGGTTATACTTGATCAATTCTACTTCTTTTTATATAGAAGATTGTGATGGAATTGTTGATATTGAGTTAGGGTATTAATGACATTCAAAATTTATTAACCAAAAACCTCCGTTCTCTTCATATGGTACATAGATATACTTGGTTCCTGGAATTTGAACATGTGAACTGCCTTTGTTGCTATAATTCTCTTTCTCAGGTGGAAACAAAGCGAGGACTCAACTAAAAAAGGCAGCTATGTGGACAGTGAGGAGTTCTTTCCCCATTTCGGGCTGCAACTGCGAATTGCGTAGCTCCTCTCTTGGCTTGCTAAAGATTGCTTTTGCCTTTTGTTAACTGGATAATTTGGCCTGTATATGATTGCCCCAGGTTAAAATTTGCTATGCTGCTGTGTACTTGTTAGGATGGTGAACGGTTACTAGTAACTTATTAATTAGTCTGTAAATAATTATCTGTGTGCTACTTTGGCATGGTTTTAAATGAACTTGCAAATTATGAGTTGGAAGTGGCTGATGGCTTATCTTAAATGACTTTGTTTGATTGTCGATTTGCACTGTTGGAGGCCTTTTTCTTTTGGTTTTTTTGGGGAAATTCTCAGTACTGGTCATATTCATATGCTTCGGCCTTTTATCGGTGGTAGCCAATTAAAAGTTTAATTATCAGTGGCTTCACTTAATTAGTGTAGCAATAAAAAAATATAACCTAAGTGATGATTAAACGTTAATGGCAAATCTCAGTTACTTGAATGGTGTTGAAGTTAACTCAGGTTTAGCACTTCAATCACTAAGCTGACCTATTACCAGCAGCACTACATTTCCTACATCACAACAACTTGGTTGAAACAAGTATACACTCTCCATTTTCCGTTCTCTTCCTCTCTCTCTCTCTCTCTCTTTTTTTTTTCTTCTAATTTTTTGCTTCGTTGAACAAGAAATTTAAAACTTGCAAATTCAACAACAATCCATAAGCTTTAACTTTTCGCTTTCTTCTAATTGTTTGTGATAACAACTTAGCCTGGCGAATCATCGATTTTTTAGTGTCATCAAACATGTTTTCACTTTTCAGTCCACTACTCTTGCACGATGCCTTTTCATTTTCTATTTTTTTCCTTCTTAAGTACGGAGTATTAATATTTACTTGGTGCTTGACATCGTTTAGCAGTAGCTGCTTTGTTTTTGTGGCTTTATTGTTCGTTTTCTTAGATTTTTCTGAACGATTGTGTCTTACTAGTTCATTATTTTTTTGTACTGTGATGCATGTATGTTACTATTATACAATACTTGCAATTTTTATACAAGAAAATGTCTTCAATTTGATCCATCTTATAGATACATCAGCCACAATAGACTTGGCTACGTTGGTGTTAGATGAATGTTGATTATAAGCAAGGAACTGGGATAGTCGGTCTTGTGAGAGAACGCCGCCGCAGCCCATGATCGTTCTGGGGTCAGGCAGCACTGGCTTGAATATAACCTTATTCCGGTGAACCCAAACGGCCCACAAAACTAAGAGGAGATTCTGACTCCATGGGCTATCATGCCCATCCTCCTTTAAGAAGTAGATTAAGAAATTATGTAACCATTTCTACAGTGGAATAGTTTGGATAGAACTTAGGTTGAGGCTAGGGCTGGAAGCACTCCAGATATGCTTGGTAAAATAATAGTCCCGGAAGACATGATCTTCGGTTTCATCATTAACCCCCGCAAATTTAAAAAGCAACTAGCATTTTGGCTCGGGCGTTGCCCCACGTTATGCAGGTTCTTTTTACATCTCCGTTTTTTTTAGAATGTGACAATTTGACCGAAAATTAGTACTTTTTTGGGTCAAAGTATCACATTTAAAATAAGGGTAATGTTATATGTAGCCCTAAGTGATACAAATAAACATTAATTACATTTCTAGAAATGAAAACAGTAATTTCAAAATTCATGACAAAATTTCACATTAATTGAGGTAATAAATGCTTGATTCCATTTTTTATTTTCATTTTAATCCCCCTATACATAACCCTTACCGCTATGTATATCATTTTCTTTAAATAAATAAAGGAAGTATCTTATACATTTACATTTCATATAAGTAACCTAGTGAAATTGAGATTGCAAATGTAGTCCAGAAAAATTTAACACTTAATATAATACAAAAATAGTAGAGTACCCTAAAGTAAGTTTTAAAACTTAATATAATCTCTATTATATAAGTAAAGGGAGGAGGTGTGGTGTCCTCATTTGAAATAACTAGAATACCCTCTAATAAATCAAACAATGTTTTTTTCATAATATATTTAAAAATGAGAATCAATGCAACTTGCCATATGGAATAAGTCAAAATTGGAATATGCAATTCACCATTAATAACTTGACTAGATTTACACAATCATCACGAAATTAATTAAAGTCTTCAATTTTAAAAAAGTTAGTGATATATCATGACAACAAAATAATTCGTATTTACAAAGTTCAAACAATATGGTTTATGAACCTGTACAATCGTTAAAGAACTATACTAAAGCCGCTGACAAAGAATTATTAAATCTCGACCAAAATTTTAGAAAATAAGTAAAAATCGGTCACCTTTAGTTCAAAAAGATAATAATATCAACAAAAAAACTTAATAATTTAAATTACTACCAAAATAATTTTAGATTAAAAAAATTATATGCCTATTTACAAAAGATTGTCGACGCACGCATTGCGTGCATATACGACTAGTACATAATATTGAAACTTAATACTTTCAGAAAAGCATTACAAGTCGGTTGCTGTTATAAATGGTGTATAATGACACGTCAATTCTTCTTCTTGTTTTTCTTTTTTGAAGGTTTTAATCTCTTCTTGTTTTTTTGTTTTTGTTATTTTAAAATTAAGAAATTTGCACTACTTTTAGGTGTACCAATCCACATTAATAAATGATTTATTTCATTCTGATTGAAAACCCATCTCAAAAAAAGGCTATAATCCGTATTTAATTTTGACTATAAGAGTCATAAATAAAAGGGGAGATTATCTTTAAATATAGAACAATTATGTTTAAAATGAGGAATATATGAAACTACGATAAAACTTGGTTAAGTTGATAAGTGTATGTATTATTTGATAAGAAACTGTTGTTCGAATTTTGCTATAACACAATTTTGGTGAAAGTTGAGGAGTCCTACATGATGCAAACGCTTCAATATATTTTATAGATTTGCACTATTTCTAAGTGGACCAAAGTGACCGAAGTGAAAAAAAGGTGTATTTGATTCTGATTGTGAGGCCTAACTAAAAAAATTATAATCATGTATTCAATGGTGCTCAAGTGCTCAACTCAATAGAAATGTTATATTCTGTATTTAATTTTCACTAGACTTGAAAATGAAAGGGATACTCCAATAATAATAAAATCTGTTTAGAAAGAGGGATATATTAATTAACAATGAAAGTTGGTTAATTTGATAAGTGTGTATTATTTGATAGGAAAGTGTTGGGTTTGAATCTTATTACAACCATCTTTTTCACTTCCTCCGTTTTAAATTAATGTAACGATTGAATTTTTTATATCTCACAAATAATACCCATTTGTTGCATTTAATTTGGAACGGAGGAAATAGATTAAATTCAACAATTAAATAATATCTTTAAAACATATGGATTAATTTTTATTGCATTGAACAACAAAACAATATCTTTAAAAAGAGGGGTATAGGAAACAATAGTTAAGGTTGGTTGAATTGGTAGTTGTGCAGTGTTTGATGAGAAAGAGATGGGTTCAAATCTTGTTGTAGTCATATTTTTAATTAATAGAGTTTAACAGAATGACATGGTATACATGTGGTATTAATGAATTGAATGAGCTGATGACATGGCGTATAATTGAATTGAATGAGATGGTGACATGTCGTGCATGGAGTTTGTTTTGAAAAGTGATGTGAGAGCTTTTCTTATGGATTTATGGTCTTTCTTTTTAAATTCTATATATAGATATATACTCCCTCCGTTTCCTAAAGATCTTCTCTCTTTCCGTTTAAGGGTGTTTCCAAAAGATCTTCTCTCTTTTTCTTTATTCCTTATTTGGCAAAACAAATTTCCTTATTTACCCTCTCATGTCACTATCATATGATCCACCATTACATTATTAATTCAATTTTACTCCCTTTCTCTCTCCTACTTTAACCCCTTTTTATTTGTTTATTTATCTTAATCTCTTTCTCTCTCCTACTTTACTCATACCATGCTCCACACAACTTGATTTTCCTTGGTATCTGTAGGAACAGTAAGTGGGAAGATCTTTAGGAAACGGAGGGAGTAAATAGATATATAGATATAGATTTCACACTTAATGAGAATAGAACCCTCCAAGCCAAGAGCTTCCACTTAGGAGGCAATTTCACAGAAAATGTCATGGCCGGTGTGAAGAACTGAAGTTCCTTTGACAAAGAAAATCATATGCATCTTGTTTCTGTCTAGAAATTGAGGGTTATGATTCCTTTGCTTAGGGAGTACCGGGTCAGATTCGAATGTCCTGAGTCCAAAGTCCGTACGCCGGAATCCTGCAAAAGTAACGGTTAGACTGCCCCGGGGGTGGTTCCGGGATCGCCTCTCCGACGCTCAAGTCAGTGATCAAGCTTAGAGAGATAAAGTCTAGAGAGAGATGCTCTGCTTTGTTAGGTAAGAATTCAATACCTTCTCATTGATGAGGGGGTTGAGTATTTATAGTGCTGGGGATTTCCCAACTGTAGGCCAGCTAGGGGCACTGACAGCTGGAATGCACCATCACAGGTGGGGCCCACTGGAAGCTCTAAGGCATTTATTGGGCTGGATTATCCTTGGTAAGCTTAAACCAGGAAATAAGCCCAAACAATTAGCCCCACGCCAGGAATGGGAAATATCGAGGCCTTGCTGAAATATTTCCAGTTCGTGGCGGAACCTAGACAGTTTGTAACCCAGGTGGCCCTGCTTCTCAGGCAGGAAAGGAGGGCACGTGCCGACCCGATCTCCTCAAGGAGGAGGGGTGGCTAGAGTGCCGACCCGGTCTCCTCAAGGAGAGGGGTGGCCTCAGTGCCGACCCGGTCTCCTCAAGGAGAGGGGTGGCCTCAGTGCCGACCCGGTCTCCTCGAGGAGAAGGGTGGCTTGAGTGCCGACCCGATCTCCTCAAGGAGAGGGGTGGCCTTAGTGCCGACCCGGTCTCCTCAAGGAGAGGGGTGGCCTCAGTGCCGACCCGGTCTCCCTTAGGAGAGGGGTGGCTTGAGTGCCGACCCGGACTCCTCAGGGAGAGGGGTGGCTTGAGTGCCGACCCGGTCTACTCGAGGAGAAGGGTGGCTTGAGTGCCGACCCGGTCTCCTCAAGGAGAGGGGTGGCCTTAGTGCCGACCCGGTCTCCTCAAGGAGAGGTGAGTTTAGTGAACGGCTCGGCCTAGGGACCAATGAGCCCCATGGTTATCCGAGCCGGTTGGACGCGGCTCGGACGAGGGGCCAATGAGCCCCATGCTTGTCCGAGGCGGTGCCTGCTCTCGCTAAGTCAATCTGGGACTTGGGAGACTTACTCAACCAAGGAGGAGTGCCTCCAAGGGCTGAGCTAGGTGGACGCGGCTCGGATGAGGGGCCAATGAGCCCCATGCTTGTCCGAGGCGGTACCTGCTCTCGCTAAGTCAATCTGGGACTTAGGAGACTTACTCAACCAAGGAGGAGTGCCTCCAAGGGCTGAGCTAGGTGGACGCGGCTCGGATGAGGGGCCAGAGCCCCATGCTTGTCCGAGCCGGTGCCTGCTCTCGCTAAGTCAATCTGGGACTTAGGAGACTTACTCAACCAAGGAGGAGTGCCTCCAAGGGCTGAGCTAGGTGGACGCGGCTCGGATGAGGGGCCAATGAGCCCCATGCTTGTCCGAGGCGGTGCCTGCTCTCGCTAAGTCAATCTGGGACTTAGGAGACTTACTCAACCAAGGAGGAGTGCCTCCAAGGGCTGAGCTAGGTGGACGCGGCTCGGATGAGGGGCCAACGAGCCCCATGCTTGTCCGAGCCGGTGCCTGCTCTCGCTAAGTCAATCTGGGACTTAGGAGACTTACTCAACCAAGGAGGAGTGCCTCCAAGGGCTGAGCTAGGTGGACGCGGCTCGGATGAGGGGCCAATGAGCCCCATGCTTGTCCGAGGCGGTGCCTGCTCTCGCTAAGTCAATCTGGGACTTAGGAGACTTACTCAACCAAGGAGGAGTGCCTCCAAGGGCGAGCTAGGTGGACGCGGCTCGGATGAGGGGCCAATGAGCCCCATGCTTGTCCGAGCCGGTGCCTGCTCTCGCTAAGTCAATCTGGGACTTAGGAGACTTACTCAACCAAGGAGGAGTGCCTCCAAGGGCCGAGCTGGGTGGACGCGGCTCGGATGAGGGGCCAATGAGCCCCATGCTTGTCCGAGCCGGTACCTAAGGTTTTGGACCACTGGCTGAGGCGACCGAGTGGGTAACCTTGAGCTGATGAACTGGCAATACTGAGCTGGTGAACTTAATAGTTCTTGGGAACCCAAATGCCACGTGGCAACGGTGGATTATTGGGGTGCTTGAAAACATGGTGGCGATTCAACTTCTGGTTATTTATGACTTTTGTGACGATTGATATTCCGAGGGGTTGTGCCTTTTGAACAGTTTTGGGCAGTTGGGAGGCCCATTAAGGTGTTGAAGACACAAGGCCCGGTCCAAGAGGTGACGTGGAGCACGGGGACCGAGGTTTTTGCCTATAAGTAGGAGAGAGGGGAGAGATTTTTGTCACTTTTACAATTCTCTCTCTCTCTCTAAATTTGAGTTTTCTGCTCTCTCTCTCTCTACTTTAGAGCATTTTCTCTCCTAAGTCCGAGCCCCATCTTCTTCGTCCGACCAGGTACGCACTTGTTTTGTTTTTCGCTAAGTTTTTCTTCTCTTGCTTTTAATAAAATCGGCCGACCCCCTTCTGTTGATAAATAATGGGGAGCTCGTCCGAGTCAGTGACACCCCCTCCCTCACCTCCTTATAATTTAGCCGAGGAAGTGAGGGGTATGGGAATGGTTTTGGTGTCAACTTTAATAAGTTGCCCGGATCCCTCGGCGTGCCTGAGGCGCTTTCCCTCCCAAGTACTCCTTCGCAAGCCGAGGAGGAGGAGGCCGAGGGTACCATCCCCCTACCCTGGGAGGTGTCCCTGGCCTATCCTTCTTCGAGGAGTTACTTAGACAAATATTTGTCTGATGGTGTAGTTAGGATAGCTATGCCAGGAGAGGAAGGCGAAGCTTCTACATCGGGTCGGCTCGCGTATCCGAGATCGACCCCAAAGGCGGTCCGGGCGCCAAATTTCCACTTCCATCTTTAATAAGGGCCTTATTGGAGGATGCCCGAGGCCAAGCAGCGAAGTTCCAAATAAAGGACCCCTACATATTAGTCCGACCCGATGCTAGCCATACCATTCTGAGTCCGCCTCCTGGATGCACCGCCTTTTATTACAAGGCCATGGAGATGGGCTTAAGATTCCCGCTGACCCAGTTTGAGAAGGACATATTGAATGCCTACAACCTATGCTTGGGTCAGCTGTCTCCTAATTCGTGGGCGGAATCTTGGCAGTCAAGTAATATGTGATATCATTGGCGTCAGGCCGACCCTCACACTCTGGCGCCATTTGTACAAGCTTGAGATGCCAGCGGGGATCACGGACCTGGGTGGTGGTGTTTCCAAGCTCGGCGAGGCTACCGAACCGTTCTTGACTTACCCACTTCTCAAAAGGGGTTTCGCCGGTGCTTTGCCTTCGTCTACTATGGGGGAGAATGGGGCATCCGACGTGCCTCCATCTGACGACCCAAATCACTGCCTCAACTTCAAAGTGCCCGAGCTGTCAGAAGACGAAGCCGTGGCCGCTATTTACTTTCAGTTGGAGGCTAAGATAGTAGATGTTGGTGAAGTTTTTGTGGCGGGGAACTGGCTCCCGAGCTGCAAATCTTTAAAGATGAGCACTTCCTGCCGCGTTCGGTCTGAGCCCGGCTTTTCCCAAGGGTAATTCGGCAAAAGGGGGTCCGGTTGACTTTTTGCTTTTACTTGTTATATTTTGCTAACTGTGTTCTTGTTCTTTGCAGAAGCTTCCTTAGCTTACATAAAGGAAACGACCAGAGATGGCCGAACGACTGACCTCCGCTGCACTGAAAGCGGCTCGGATTAGGGCCGAGATGAAGGCCAACAAGATTAACAAGCCTTCTAAGCCGAAAGTGAGAACCCTTTCTTCCGACCCGGTTTGGCTTTAAGTTCTTCAATTTCTCACCCTTTTAATGTGTTTTGCAGGATCCTTCCAACCCTAAACCGAGGAAGCGCAAGGAGCGCACGAAGAGAGGGTGGAAATGACGGAAAAGGCTTTGGCGAAGGCCCGAGCCGAGCAGGAGGCTCGCCAAGAAGGCTAGAAAGGACCTTCCGTCGAGGTGAATAGTCCTCGACCCGATTCGAAGGTGGGGGACCATGTCTCGTCCATCCCTCAGATTTCGAGCCTGTTCGGAGTCCGGGGTACGACCGGGGCCTCTCACCTTCTCCGCGAGCGCTCTTTTCCGAGGCGCCGGTCCCGTTTACCAAATGTCCAAGACGGACAAGAAGAAGAGGATCTCCGACGCACTGGAGATCCTATGTACTCAAACGACCGAGATCATATCAATGAGGTCAATCAGAGGAATGAGTCGAGTGAGCTCTTTCGCTCTTGGATGGACGTAAGTGAATTTTCTCGCCTTTTACTTGCTTTTATTAGGCCAACTTCTAACTGTTTATTGTTTCTGCAGTTTTCCATCCGAATGACTAAGTGCCGAAGACCGGCTCGCCCTGGTACAAGAGGTCTCGGACCTGAAGAGGCGGCTCGGAGCACTTTGATGAGTTACCAGGCCAAGGAAGCTAAGCCTGGCCGAGCTCGCTTGGAGGAGGCCAACAAAAAGATCGAGAAGGGCGAGGCGACCTGGAACAAGAGAGGGAGGATTGGCAGTCGAAAGGACCAACCTCTCTTGCCAAGGACAACGCTGAGTCCGCCAAAGCTACGGCCGAGACCAAGCAGGCTCAGGCCGAGAAGGACTTGGGGGAGGTCCGGCTCAAACTCTCTTCGGCCGAGGCTCAACTGAAAGAAGCCCAAGCGGCCGTTTCTCGCTCTCAGGCGGAATGGTTCAAGCTTGGCAGAAGTCGGATGACTGTACCGATTTTGCGCCGACGTGGGCCAGTCTTCCCATAAGATGGGCGAGGACGAGGCGCTTGCTAGGCTTAAGGTAGCCTTTGCTGATTCCTGTCCCGGGCCGACTGGAATTCAGTCTGGTCTCGCTACCAGGAGTTGGCCGATGCCGAGCAGCTGCGATCAAGGCCAAGATGGCTGAAGAGATGAGCTCGGACAGCGATTCTGACTCTGACTCTGATGATGAAGGGGAAGATGCTGGTAGCACCGAGCCAGCTCCACCAGAGCAACCTGCCACTGGTCCTTCTACTTAGCTTCCTTAGGATTTTATTTTCTTAGCTTTGGCCTTGTCGGCCCTTTTAGCTTTTCTGCTTTCCGACCCATGCTTTTGTAAACTTTGGTTGTATTTTCAACTTTTATCAATTGGAATACAACTACTATTTTGCAACTGTCATTTGTCGCATTTTTTCGTTATTTGCAATATTACAACATTCAATAGACAATAAACTGGTTAAGTTTTGCTTGCCTTTTTGTTCAAAATAATTTAGACTGGTTAAGTCTTTCATTTCTGGGGTATAAAACCGACTTGTACATGGACTGGTTAAGTCCGAGTTACAATTTGATTTGCTTGCTAAACCGACCAGGTAGTGCTGGCCTTACATCATGCCCCTAGTGCAAGTAACGAAAAAAAGTTACACATAGAATCTTTTGAGATTGTCTAGGTTCCAAGGCCGAGCCAGGGGACCCCTTCGGGAGATTCGAGTCGGAATGTCCCTGGCTTGATGATTTCTGTAACCTTGTAAGGGCCGTCCCAATTTGCCCCCAACTTCCCTTTGAGATGGGAAAGTCCAGTGGCTTCGACCTTTCGGACGACCCAGTCGCCTAGACTGATTGGCCGAGGCTTTACGCGGCGGTTAAAATGCCTTGTGATCCTTTGCTTGTACCGTATGGCTTGTAGCAAAGCATTGCCTCGGGTTTCTGGCAATAGGTCTAAGTTGATGGGCTTTTCTTCTTCATTTTGGTCGAACTCATAGAATGTCATCCGAGGGGAAGGAATTCCCACCTCGACCGGAAGGACAGCCTCGCTTCCATAGACCAAGCCGAAAGGGGAGTGCCCCGTGGCTTCTTTACCGTTGTTCGAGCCGACCAGAGTACTCCAGGTAGGTCGTCTACCCATGCCCCTTTAGCGGCATCAAGGGACTTCTTGATACCCTTCAGGACAATTTTATTAGCCGACTCGGCTTGCCCATTGGTCTGAGGGCGGGAGACGCTGAAAACCTTGTTTGAATGCCGAACCGGGCACAATTTCTCGAGTCGGCCCACTGTTGAACTTCGGCCATTGTCTGATACCAAGGCTCTTGGAATTCCGAACCGGGTAATGATGTTCCTCCATATGAACAACTGAACCTGCTTGTCAGTAATTGACGCCAGTGGCTCGGCTTCGGTCCACTTGGTGAAATAATCAATTGCCACAATTAGGAACTTCCTTTGCCCAGAAGCCGGGGGAAAAGGTCCGAGCAGGTCCATGCCCCACTTGTCGAAAGGCAGGACTGCTTGAATGGTGGTGAGGGGAGTGGCCGGCGCCCTCGGTATGTCCGAGTGAATCTGGCAGGAGGGACACCGTCGGACTAAGTCCGAGGCATCAGCTTTAAGGTAGGCCAATAGTACCCTGCTCTTAGCGCCTTTCCGGCTATAGTCCGACCCCCTTGATGGCTTCCGCAGGCTCCTTGGTGTATTTCTCGGAGGACATAATTTCCTTCCTCGGGAGTTATACATTTGAGGAGGGGATGAGTGAAAGATTTCTTATAGAGCTGCCTTTCATGCCAAAGGAACCAACCGGACTTATGCTTATCCGGTCGGCTTCTTTAGGATCACTGGGTAAGGTCCCGTCTCGCAAGTACTCCACAATTTCACCCATCCAGTTTGAGGATCGATTGAGTACGAGCTGCTCTTTAGCATTTATGCTAGGTTCCTTCAACACTTCCCAAGTAATGGTTCTGGGGGCCGACCCCTCAGCAGAACTAGCCATCCGAGCCAGTGCATCAGCCTGCTGATTTTCCGAGCGAGGAATGTGGGTGATCCGGAATCCGGACAACCTTGCAATGACAGCTCGGGCTTTGGCCAAGTACATCCTCATGTTGTCCTCCTTTGCTTCATAGTCTCCGGAAATCTGACCCACTATGAGTTGTGAGTCGGACTTGGCTAGATTGAGGTTGCCCAGCTAGGATGCATAGCTGATTCCGAGGATGAGAGCCTCATACTCGGCTTCATTGTTAGATCCGAGAAATTCGAACTTAACAGCATATTCAATTTTTTCTCCGACCGGAGGTTTGATGACCAATCCGGCTCCACACCACTCTTTGTGGATGACCCATCAACAAGCAATTCCCACTCCTCTTGCGACCGACCGGGGGTCGAGTTGCGCATTCAGTGATGAAGTCAGCGAGTGCTTGGGCCTTGATGGCTCTTCGGGGCTCGAACTCGAGCCCAAAATCTGCTAACTGGTCTGCCCAATCACTCATCCGACTCGAGTGATTTCTATTCTCAATAAGCTTCCGGAGCGGTTGTCCGGTTAGGACTTTGATGGGGTGTGCTTGAAAATAGGGCTTGAGCTTCCGGCTCGCCATACCAAGGCAAAGACCATTTTCTCAACATCGCTGTACTTCGCCTCGGCCCCCTATAGGCGTGGCTGATGAAGTACACGGATGTTGCTTTCCTTCTCGCTCGGCTATCAGGACGGCGCTAAGAGCGTAGTCCGAGACAGCCAAGTAGATAAACAGGGGTTCCCCCGGCAAGGGGGAGATCAGTTTGGGCAAAGATGCCAAGTGATTCTTGAGGTCAGCGAAGGCTTGCTCGGCTTCGTCATCCCATGCGAACTCTTTTCGCTTCAGGGCCTTGAAGAACAACAAGCTTTTATCGGCCGACCGGGAGAGGAACCGACCAGTGCCGCTAAGCAGCCGGTTAGGCGCTGTACTTCCCGAACATTCCGAGGCGATTTCATTTCTAAGACCGCTTTTTTTGTCCGGGTTGGCCTCTATACCTCTCTCATCTACTAGAAATCCGAGGCACTTTCCCCCTTTAACTCCGAAGACGCATTTTTTGGGTTGAGCATCATTCGGTATTTCCTTAGGGTGCTCAGCGTTTCTTTCAGATCTGCGGGTGATCCGACTGGGCCTTGCTTTTGACTATCATATCGTCAACATATACCTCAATGTTCCGACCCAATTGGTCGCTGAAGATTTTGTTGACGGTCGCTGATATGTCGCCCCGGCATTTTTGAGGCCGAAGGCATCATTTTGTAGCAGTAGACACCCTGAGGAGTGATGAACGCGTATGAACCCTATCCTTCTCGGCCATGGGAATTTGATGATAGCCGGCATTTGCATCCATGAAGCTGAGAAGGGCGTGCCCTGCCGTTGAATCGACCAGCCTATCGATCTTTGGCAAAGGGTGATTGTCTTTTGGGCAGGCTTTGTTTAAGTCGGTGAAGTCGACACACATTCGCCATGCCCCACTCGGCTTTTTGACCAAACCACTTGGCCAGCCATTCCGAGTATTGACACTCTTCTATGAAACCCGCCTCGAGCAGCTTCTTGACTTCTGCTGCTGCCGCGGCATTTCTTTCGGGACCTTGGTGCCTGAGCTTCTGCTTGATAGGTCTGAACCCCTCTTTGATGTTAAGCTCATGGCACATGATTTTCGGGTCGAGCCCCGGCATTTCTGTGGCCTCATAGGCAAAGACATCTTGGTACTCCGTGAGCACTTGGATGATATCTTGCCTTGTTTGCGGGTCCATGGCCTTGCCTACCCTGACAGTCCGACCGGGGTCCTGGCCGATCGCGACTTCTTCGTCCTCTTCGGCTGGTTGAGGACGTTCATATTGCTTGGGGTTTTCAGTTATGTACACCCCGAGGCTCGTTGAGGGCTGACCCCCTTCATACTTTCTTTTTTTCGAGTCCTTTTGGACGTCGTTGTCCGAGTCCTTTTGGACGTCGGTATTTTTGAGGCTATTCACATAGCACTCTCTTGCGGCCTGTTGGTCGCCTTGAATTTTTCCTACCTTCCCGTCATCAGTCTCAAACTGCAAGAGGAGCTGGTAGGTGGAGATGGCGGCCTTGGCCTTGTTTAGCATGGGCCTCCCCATTATTATGTTGTAAGGCAAAGGGATGTCTACCACCAAGAAGTCGATCGGTAGGCTTCTCCCCTTACCCTTTTCACCCATCCGAGTGGGTAATTTATTGATCCGACCGGGTGGACAGAGTTGCCCCCGAAGCCTATGAGCGGCTGAGCCATGGGGTAACATCCCGTTCGGTGTACTTCAGCTTTTTGAGGCAGTCAAGGGTGATTATATCAGCGGATGAGCCGCTATCCACCAATACCCTCTTCACCTTTGTATTCGCTACCTTGAGCTCGATGACAAGGGGGTCGTCGTGCGGAACACGCAACGTCCGACTAGGTTCCCCAAATGTCATGACGGGGCAGCTAGCTCGGGGAGCTGAACATCAAGCACCTGATGTTTAAGGTTCTGGAGGTGAGCCTTGCGCGCTCGGCCGGTTAGGCCTCCCGACGCAAATCCTCCAGCGATGACACCAATGAAGCCTTCGGTGTCCCCACTGTTCGACTGACCCACCTTTTGCTTTCCCTTTTCCTCGCTCGACGCTTGAGGTAGTGGTTGAGTTTGCCCTGGTCGGCCAAGCCGTTCAAGGATTTTTTGAGCTCCCGACAGTCATTGGTGGTGTGACCGCATTCCTTGTGGTAGTCACACCACAAATTCTTGTCCCTCCGAGACGATGACGTCCGGATGGGCGTTGGCCTGGGGAGCCAATTTTTGTCCCGGATGCCAAAGTAGATTTCCTTCCGGTTTGTTGAATCGGGGGTCGTTGCCATTATCAGTGAGCCGATCCCCTCGGCCCCCTGTTCTTTGATGCTTAGGCTGACCCGCGTGATTCCCTTCATCCTTCCTTTTCTTGCCAACCTCGTCCGAGTAACGGCAGATATCCGTTGCTTGGATGAATCTTTGAGCCCGAGCCATGGCTTCCGAGTAAGTTTTGACTTCATTCTCGGCTAATGACCATCTGAGCCGACCCGGTTGGAGGCCGGACATGAGGGCAGCGAAGGCTACAGCGTCCTGTAGGTCGGTTATTTTGAGAGACTCTTCGTTGAACCTCTTGATGTAGTCCGACAAGGATTCATTCTTGTCTTGCTTCACCCCCATGAGGTGAAGGCTGGTTTTTCTTTGCCTCTTTCCCGCTACGAACTGATGGATGAAGAGGTGCTCCAATATGGCGAAGTCAGTGATGACCCCGCCGGCAGTTCTTGGAACCAATTCAGAGCCAACCCTCTAAGGGTGGTAGGGAAGAAGCGGCACCAAGTGGCCTCGCAGCTTGTCTGCACGCTCATTTGAGCCTTGTAACTAGCCATATGATCATCTGGGTCGGTTAGGCCCGCAAATGGCTCGATCAGGGGGGTTTTAATTTTACCCGGAGGTTGGGTCCCTAGGATTTCCTGACTGAAGGGGATCAGGAACTTGAGCCCCCTCCAGCTAGCCTAGGGGCTGAGAATGAGCCGAGTCCCCTTGGCCCTCTCGGTCATTTGCTTTCTTCCTGAGGAACTCCCGAGCGTCATAGCCTTGGCTGAGGCGCTTCTTGTTGTTAAGGAATTCCCGGGCATCTTGGGGTTTCCGACCCGCACCCCCCCTTGGGGATTTAGATACATGGGTCCTGCATGCTGACGGGCCGACCCCTGTCGCGCGGACTTTTCCTTTCCCGGTGGCTCGGGTCTCTCGCATCGGACCGTGGCCGGCTAGGCTGCGGGTCTCGATTAGAACGAGAGTTGTCCCTCTGAGAGCGGACGACCGTGCGCTCCCTGGGCTCATGCTGATTGAGCGGGACGACTTGTTGTGGTGCCTCTGCTGAAGCATGGCCATCATGTCCATCATACCCTTTTGGAATGTCTCCTGGAGCTGAGCCGTGATAAGGGCCAGGTCAGACGCGAAGAGCGGCTGAGGCTCCACATGCTGGATATGCTGGGATACTGACCGAGGGTCCAAAGTTTGGACGTAGGTGACCTCCGAGCCGGTGAGGGAGTCCGCTCGGCCTCTCGGTTATGCGCAGGCGAATGGCCTCGCTCCGGTCGGGGATCGGGGATCCCGATTATGTGCGGGCGAGTGGCCTCTCTGCCGCCTGCGAGAGACCTGCTCGGAGGCTGGCTTGCCGCGAGTGTTTTGGTTGGTGCCATGGTCAATTGGCGTTCTGAGCTGAGTAGCTGAATGAATAAATCTGAGTGAGTGGTGGCGAAGTAACTTTTTGTACTTCCCCACAGACGGCGCCAAACTGTTTCTGTCTAGAAATTAAGGGTTATGATTCCTTTGCTTAGGGAGTACCGGGTCAGATTCGAATGTCCTGAGTCCAAAGTCCGTACGCCGGAATCCTGCAAAAGTAACGGTTAGACTGCCCCGGGGGTGTTCCGGGATCGCCTCTCCGACGCTCAAGTCAGTGATCAAGCTTAGAGAGATAAAGTCTAGAGAGAGATGCTCTGGTTTGTTAGGTAAGAATTCAATACCTTCTCATTGATGAGGGGGTTGAGTATTTATAGTGCTGGGATTCCCAACTGTAGGCCAGCTAGGGGGCACTGACAGCTGGAATGCACCATCACAGGTGGGGCCCACTGGAAGCTCTAAGGCATTTATTGGGCTGGATTATCCTTGGTAAGCTTAAACCAGGAAATAAGCCCAAACACATCTTTAAATGTCAAAACTCAAAAGCCCCAGCATCGTCAAATTACAATAAAGGATATGACACGAAACGACTTTAGAAGTTGTAGACCAATTAAAAACCCGACAAACTCCTCCTATCTTCCAAACTTTAAGTCTCTGAGTCAATGAGATGATCAATTGTAGATTTGAAGTTAAGAAGGTTCTTTAATTTAGGTTCTGGCTTGGATCCTCGTACCCATGGGTCATGCCAAATGCTGGTTCTTCTACCATTACCAATGTTGATTCCAAAACCTGGACTAACCTCAAATACACTACGACACAAACCTCTGAAACCCTACAAAACTACTTCATCCGTTCCAAGAAGCCCGCTACACTTTATTTTACTTCATCCGTTTCAAGAAGTCCCTACACTTTTATTGTCCACCATTTCCTAGGCAATTTTTGAATAGTGAGAGTACGAGAAGGTGAGAGTGGGTCCCAAGCTATTTTATAGAAGATAAAGTTACCAAAACAAGTTGAAAAGAAAAATGTAGTAGCACTAGGGGAAAAAAGCAGAAGGGCTGCGCAAGAAGGGCTGCGCTTTTGATAAAAGCGCAGCCCTATTGTTGAAGGGCTGCGCTTTTGTAAAAAGGCGCAACCCTACAAAACAGAAGGGCTGCGCTTTTTAGAAAGACACATCCCTACACTTTGGGAAGGGCTGCGCCATTTAAAAAAGCGCAGCCCTACAAATTAAGTGAAGGGCTGCGCTTTTTTTAAAAGCGCAGCCCTTCTGGCTTGGTAGGGCTGCGCTTTTTTTAACTCTACTTTGATTTTTTTTTGAGTGAGTTTTAGTGCGCGCATGTACACCTTTCCCTATTTCTTTCACTTAGAGTAATTACGAGCGAAAAACCGAGTGCACCACCACCACCTTGCGAGCCCTAATTCGACACACCACCACCACCCACATTGCTCCACCACTTTGCGCGACCACCACCACCACCACTACTACCACATTGGCGAGTTTTTTCGAGTGCACCACTACCACCACCACCACATTGCGCGACGGAATTTGAGTGCACCACCACTGCACCACTGCCGCCCACTTCTCTTCTCTTCTCTTCTAGTACAGTGGGTTTGAGCGACCTAACTCGACTGGTCCGCCACCACTGCACCACTTCTCTTCTCTTCTCTTCTCTTCTCCACCATCACCACTTCCCTTCTCTTCTCTTCTCTTCTCATTTCTTCTCCACCATTTGAGTGGTTAATTAGGTATGAATTAATTTTGTTTTTAAGTTACTTTTGTTTTTCTTAATTGAATTAAATGATTAATGTGCAATGTGGGCTTTGTCAATTGTAGGAAGAAGAGGCTCAGGAAGGCAAATAAAGTCCCAAGTATATCTTTTCTCTTCATTGCTCGTCGTTGGTGTTAAGAGGTAACTAATAAATAGTTTAACATGTAGACAAAGTTGATAATTTATTGATGTATATATATATGTATTTTTTATAATGTATATTATAATGTATTGATATGAGATTGTATGAAAACGCAATGTGATTTAGCTATATATGAAATCTACAAGTTGTTTGAATCATCATCATATATGCCTAGATACCCGTTCAAGACTTACTTATTAGGAGTAAGTCTTGAATAGTCCCCGGTTTGGGACTGTTCTTGGACGTTTGATCTCACTTAGGTGGTGAATGTGTGTCTTCTTTTCAATTCTGAGGAAAATCTTGGCTTATCTTTTCTCTACATTGTTCTCTGGGTACATATGTAGATAAACAATTATCTACATTGTGTACTTGGAGAACTGTAGGGAAATGCTGCTGGATTTTCCTTAGAATTGAAAAGTTGGCATATATTCACTAGTGAGATTAGACGTCCAAGGATGGGTTAGGTTGGAGTGATAAGGACCTTCGACTGCATGCATACAATTGAACATGTCACTATCTTAACTTGCTGTATACGTGTGTGATTTGAATATGTGAGTGTATGTACTTTAATAATGATTGAATAGTATAATGAATGTTGTGTTTAATTAATAGAGGTGGTCTTCTTGAATGAGATGGATCGTACTTGGATGTATGGTAGTCGTGAATCGATTGAGTTTGTGAATGGGGTCTCGGAATTCTGTAGAAGTGCATTAGAATATCAAACATCCTCTGGAGCAGTCGACTTTTATTGTCCTTGTTTGGATTGTAGAAATGTGAGCAAGGTTAGTAGTATACATGTGGTTAGTGAGCATGTCTTTCGTCGTGGGTTTAGGCCTCAATACCACGTATGGGTTTGGCATAGTGAGCAGGGGAGGTATATGGGAAGCTCGGGAGTAAAGAATGATGTATGTGAAGAAAAAAAGAAGGATGGTGATGAGTTAGGGGATGAGAATTTGGATGATGAATTTGGAGATGATGATAGGGATCGGGTAGACGAGATGATACATGAGGTTGAAGATCAGTCATGTAGACGACCTCATATTTTTGAGTCTATCTCTCAGACTGCTGAAAAGCCGTTGTATCCAGGTTGTACAAAGTACACCAAACTTTCCGCGGTGGTAACACTGTTCAACATTGAGTCGAATGCTGGTTGGATGGACTCTAGTTTCACATCGTTGTTGGAAGTTTTAGCTGAGATGCTCCCTGATGAAAATGAACTGCCAAAGTCGTACTATTATGCGAAGAAGCTGATGTGTCCTTTGGGTTTAGAGTACGAGCGGATACATGCTTGTCCTAACGATTGTGTGCTTTATCGTAATGAGTATGAGCATTTACATGAGTGTCCACGTTGTGGATTGTCGAGGTACAAGCGTGAAGGAGCTGGAGGTTGTGAAGGACCACCAGCCAAGGTGTTGTGGTATCTACCCATAATACCTAGATTTAAGCGCATGTTCTCAATTAAAGGAGATGCGAAGAATTTGAGGTGGCATGCAGATCGTAGGAAGAAAGACGGTCTGCTCAAGCATTCGGCTGATTCGCCAGAGTGGAAAACTATCAACAGGGTGCATAAGTCATTTGGTAATGAGGATAGGAATCTGAGGCTTGGATTATGTACGGATGGCATGAACCCTTTTGGCAATCTCAGCTCGCAGCATAGTACATGGCCAATAGTTTTAGTGGTTTACAACTTGCCTCCTTGGTTGTGCATGAAACACAAGTACATGATGTTGCTTCTTCTATCGGGGCCCAAACAACCTGGAAATGACATAGATGTATACCTTCAGCCGCTTGTTGAAGATTTACAGAAGATGTGGAACGAAGGAGTGTTAGTATTTGATGCGTATGCTAATGAGATGTTCACTCTGCGTGCCATGCTTTTTTGTACTATGAACGATTATCCAGCTTATGGGAACTTATCTGGGTATAAGACTAAAGGAAAAGAACCTTGCCCGATTTGTTTAGATGACATGAAATCTACACACCTTAAGGGCTGCAAGCATGTGTATATGTGCACACGAAGGCTCCTCAGCCGCGACCATCCCTATCGGTTTAAGAAGAAGGCATTCGATGGGACGGTTGAAGAAGAAGTTGCTCATAGACCATTAACTGGTACTGAAGTTTATAATCAGGTGAAGGGCATTGAAACAGTCTTTGGTAAACCTGCTAGTGAGGTTGATCGACCTACAGGATTATGGAAAAAATAGTCCATTTTTGGAAACTCCCATATTGGAAAGATCTAAAGGTCAGACATTGTTTGGATGTCATGCACATAGAGAAGAATGTTTGTGAAGCTATTATCGCGACACTTATGAATATTCCGGGCAAGACAAAAGATGTTAAGGCGTCACGACTTTACTTGGAAAAAGAGGGGATTCGACCAGAGTTGTGGGCTTAGAAAAGGGACGGAAGGAAGAAGAAAAGAGGGGAGGAAAGGGTTGATGATGAAACTCAGAAAAGTAAAAAGGTGGAGGATTCAGAGAAGAATTATTTGCCACCAGCTTGCTACACGATGTCGCGTGCAGAGAAACGGATTTTTTGCGAGTCATTGTATGGCATTAAGGTCCCTACTAGCTACTCATCGAATATGAAGCGCTTTGTTACCTTAAATGGTGAGTTGAAGTTATCGAGTATGAAATCGCATGATTGTCATGTCATGATGCAAGTATTCTTACCGATTGCAATTCGTGGGATACTTCCAAAGCATGTGAGGCACACCATTACAGAACTGTGTTCATTTTTTCATTCAATCTGCAGCAAAGTCCTAGACCCGTCGACCCTCGATTCCTTGCAGGCCAGAGTAGTTGAAACTCTTTGCAAATTTGAGATGTATCCCCCCCCCCCTGCATGCTTTGACATTATGGTCCATCTCATTGTCCATCTAGTTCGAGAAATTAAGCTGTGTGGTCCAGTGTTTTTGAGGTGGTGCTATCCTTTTGAGAGATATATGGGAACTTTAAAGGATAAAGTTCGGAATCCTGCACAACCAGAAGGTAGTATAACTCAAGGGATTGTGGGTGAAGAAATCAGTAATTTTGTGGCTGAGTATTTTGCTAGTGTTGATCCTGTTGGACTTCCGACATCCCGACACGAGGGCAGACTTGAGGGCAAGGGTACAATTGGTTCAAAATTGATCACACCTTCCGTAGAAAAGCGTAAACAAGCTCACTTATTTGTATTGCATCACGTACCAGATGTCCATCCTTATTTAAGTGAACATGTGGAGGAATTAGCAATCCTGGAAAAGGAGTGAGGGCATTGACACAAATGCATAACAAGGCTTTCATTGATTGGTTTCATAAACGAGTACTCAATGATTTGGATGAAAGTGTTCCTGAAACAGTCAATCGGTTAGCATTTGGTCCTCGTGAAGCTGTACGCTCTTATGAGGGTTATGATATTAATGGGTATACGTTTTGGACTAAACGTAAAGATCTAAAGTCAAGATCGCAACAAAATAGTGGTGTTTCACTTGTGGCGTCGTCTACACAATATGCAAGCTTGAAAGATAAGTCACATGTACATGCTGAAAGCAACTATTATGGGCGAGTACAAGAAATATGGAAGCTGGACTACTGTACTTTTAATATTTGCGTCTTGTGTTGCACGTGGGATGACAATAATCGACGTTGTGTAAGAAACGATGATCCTTGCGGTTTCTCTCTTGTTGACCTTAGTCGTCTACGTGAAACTGAGGAGCCATTTGTAATTGCATCACAAGTCAAGCAAGTATTTTTTGTAACTGATCCTGCTGATCATAAGTGGTCAATTGTTGTACCTGGTAAAAGGAGTATCCTCGGTATTGGTGATGATGATAATGAGGAAGAATATGATGGGTTTGAGGACCTCCCCCCTTTTACCTATCCTGAAATTCGTGTGGAAGATGATGTAAATATGTCGGAGAACTATATGCGTGTAGATCACACGGAAGGGATAAATGTACTTGAGGATCCTGTGAAACGGCGGAAGGTCAATAAATCATGAAACATAAACTCAGGTGTGTAATTTCTCCATTTCCGGCCTATTTTCGCCTTTTCGCTCCCAAATCGTACTTATCAAGTGATTTAACCCCAAATTTTCTTTGAACATGATTATATAAGGTATGATATAACTAGTATGTAGATTGTTAGGCTTTAATTTGTTGTTGGTTGAATTTCGGCAACGAAAAGGCCATTTCCGGCCTATTTTGGCCTTTTCGCTCCCAAATCGTACTTATCGAGTGATTTAACCCCAAATTTTCTTTGAACATGATTATATAAGGTATAATATAACTAGTATGTAGATTTTTAGGCTTTAATTTGTTGTTGGTTGTATTTCGGGAACGAAAAGGCCATTTCCGGCCTATTTTGGCCTATTTTGGCCTTTTCGCTCCCAAATCGTACTTATCGAGTGATTTAACCCCAAATTTTCTTTGAACATGATTATAGAAGGTATAATATAACTAGTATGTAGATTGTTAGGCTTTAATTTGTTGTTGGTTGTATTTCGGGAACGAAAAGGTCGTTTTCGGCCTATTTTGGCCTTTTCGCTCCCAAATCGTACTTATCTAGTCTTATATGCACGTGATGCGTGCGAAAATATGTAGAAATATAAATTAGTTACTAATATCATCTAGTAAAGCAGTAATTTTTAAATTTGAAATCAGTTTACTAAATCAGGGATCTTAATTTTTTTCAAAAATTTAGTTGAGAATGAATTAATTGATTGTGTCGTAGATTTTCATTATTTTCTTTCTTTTATGCCTTTTCTATTTATGCCTTTTCTATCTTTTAATTTTTTCATTAATTAGGTAGTTACATTCTTTTATATTTATTTTTCTCCTTTTTAAAATTTTTTTATGTCCTACCCCTATTAACATATATATATAGCCGGCAAGTTGAACTGACTCGAAATACCCAATCTGAGACTCGTTTTCTCCCGAATAACCCGTCCCGAGACTCGTTTTCATCCGATAACCCAACACGAAAGTTAATAGATCGAATCCAAATCTACCCGGCTTGTAAGTCACCCGTCCCGAAAGTTAATACATCCGAATAGGAAGTGACTCGACCCGAATTTGACCCAATAATGATGACCGAAAACTCGACCTGAAAAGTTGTCATATTAGTTGCTTTTAAAAAAAATTAAGGAAAAAATTGTCATGAAATACTTATGGACTATTCATTCATTATTTAACTTACTCTCGTTTGTCGTATATGTGTTTTATTTATTTGCGACATTAAAAAACCAATTTAATCCGTATGACTCGTTTGCCATCTTTATAAAATAGATAAGTATTAGATATGTATACCATGACTTTTTTAGTAATAATGTTTTCTCATAGGTATAATACATTTATGATTATTTTTAGATTTTGACTATTTGTATTTCCTTATACACAAAACAATCTTAACCATAAATATTTAAAATCGGAAAAATTATATATAAGAAACAACAATTCAAGTTTCATGAAATACATAACATTTCAAGAAAGCAGATCTATTATATTATGGTCTTGTTCTTTTGGACTTATTTTCAGTTTAGTTTAGTTAAGTTCAGTTCAGTTAAGCTAAGTTCACTTAGTTTTCTCTCACGGTTTTCATTCATATTATAGTTCATTTTGGTGCAATTCAGTTCAGTTCAGCCCACTTCAATCCAAAAGAACGCCTATATAAAGACTATAATAGTTCTCATAAAGTTTCAAAGAAAAATAGTGTTGCATGAATATATGAGTATGTGACTATCAATATACTACATTGTAAAAAAAAAAAAAAACTATCAATCAAAGCATTGTCCTAATATAAAAAACAATTCTATTACAAAAAGTGTTGATTACATTGTGCATCAACAAAATTTTACTTTTGACCAAGCCCACCGTTTCTCTTACTACCAAGTAACAACTGGACTATATAGATAAGTTTCATATTCAAGTCAAAGTTTGATGTACAGAGCTATAATATGTAAATATGTTCATATTAGAGAGAGACATGACTTATAATATACCTGATTTACATCTCTCTTCCACTTTCCCTCTATGAAACATCTCTCTTCCACTCTCCCTCTATGAAATGCATCTCTCCTCTGCTATGGGGTATGTCTCTCTCTCCTAACATCGTCTGTTATGTCAATTGGCGACTTCATTGGTGCCGCTACCTTAAGTGTTTACCCATCTCACTCATGTCTTCACGAATTTCCCCATCTTCATTCACTACTGGGGGAAATTGAAATCAAGTCGTAAGTTTACAATTTCAGTGGAAAAATGAAGAAATTGAATGCTAATTGTTTGGCGACTCTTCAACAACAACAGATAGGGATAAGTGTCCATTTAGTTTAAGTTGTGCAAGGTTGCCAATTTTAATATTTACTTGCAGGTTAGTTTTTGCATGTGAAAGATTTTGGTATGAATTTTTTTTGTTGTACTTACATTTTTCAGTACAATTGATAAAAAGTTGTGTGGTTTTCTTAATTTCTTGTGAAATGCAAGAGATAAGTATGGGTGCTATTAGTTGGAAATTAGTTTTTTTTCTTGTTTAGAAATTCAATCGGATGAATTAAAATTCCCCATATAGTTCTACACTCAACATTTTTTTTTTTTTGAGGGGATTCAACATTATTTTTTTATGAAAGAGATAAATTCATAATAATCAAAGGGAAGAAGTTTCATGATGCAATAATAGGGTAGAAGAACTTTCTTATAATGTCTAGTTTTATGATTATATGGATATAAACGCAAATAAATGAATCACACGAATTTAAAAAAAAATACTTTACTAATTAAGAATGTTATGATGCAAATTTAATTGAAGTTTAAGTTTTGAAACTTAAGTATTGTAACATTGGGTTATTGTGATTTTGGTTTATTGTAAGAACATACCTTTTTTTTTTCTCTCTTGAGTGAAACTGCAACTCATTTAATTTGCTTGCTGCTCTTCATGGTGTGGGTCACTTAATCTTGGCTCCATAATTGAAATCACCAGAAAAAATAATTAGACGTTATAGTTGTACAAAGAATATGGGGAAATTTTTTTTAGTTATGCTTTATAATTACCTAATGTTGATTTTCCAATTAAATTGTGCTGATGCAATGGAATAAGATGAACAGAGAACAGAGTATCTCGAAGAATTGAAGATTTTGGAAGACGAAGAAAATGGAGAAAAAAAAACTGTCATGTGGTTTTTTGTTTCTATAATTTCGGTTACTGTATTAGTTAACTGCTTGTAGTGGCAGTTTTGTTTAGTGGGAGTAGTGATTAGGTGTAATTTTATTAATTTAGTGAGGGTAAAATGGAGCTTTCATTATTTTGGTGTCCCCCTATAGTTCCCATATAGAATAGAGATGTTCATATTAGAGAGAGACATGACTTATAATATACCTGATTTACATCTCTCTTCTACTTTCCCTCTATGTAGTGGCAGTTTTGTTTAGTGCGAGTAGTGATTAGGTGTAATTTTATTAATTTAGTGAGGGTAAAATAGGAAGATTTTGGCCTATTTTGGCCTTTTGTATCTCGAATCTTGAAGGAGTGGTTCAAGATACACATCTATGTCATTTCCGGGTTGCTTAGGACCCGAAATAAGAAGTGATAACATAATAAATTTATGCTTCATACATAACCAGGGAGGGAGATTATAAATGGCCAGTAGAACCGGCCAAGTGCTATGTTGGGTACCTATTGTGCCAAATGGGTTCATCCCATCTGCACAAAGCCCAAGCTTAAGATTTCGAGGTTCTTTACCGAAATCAGAAAAGTTTTTTGGTCGATATTTCTCCATTGCAGAGAATCGGCCGGATGTCTAAGCATCCCATCTTTCTTCCTCTCGTCCGCATGCCACGTTAATAATTTAGCATTATTTTCATCCGAAAATAACGCCTAAATCTCGGAATGATTGGAAGATATCAAAGAACCTTCGCCGAAGTTTCTTTCTTTCTCACCCCTCATCATTCTCCTTTCTCTTGTATCGAGACTTTCCACACCTAGGACACTCACGCAAATCCTTGTGCTCGTTTCGATACAACACACAATCGTTTTGACATGCATGTACCATTGGACACAACGATTTCTTTGCCTCATAGGTAGAGTTGGGAATTTCATTCCCTTCAAGTAGCAATTCTCGTAAGCAAGTGAACAACTCACTTAGACTTTTATCTGTCTAACTGTGTTTCGATTTCATATAGAACAATGTGAGGACGTCAGACAGTTTAGTGAAATTCTTACAACTCGGATACATAGATTTGCCCGCTGTACTTAGAATAGTATCATACATATGCGGACAATCGGTTCCTTCATCCTCCACATTGTGCAACATCTCATCTACCCTATCATTCTCATTATCATCATCTCCTTCAACCTCAACCTCAACCTCAACCTCAACCTCATCATCAATGTGATCAACATGCAAATAATCATACAAGCTAGTGGAGCTCATACCCTGATCATAAAACTCTCCATGCCATGTCCACCTAGTATAGTTACTCTTAAACTCATGAAGAATCAAATGATTTTTAATTTTATCCACATCACGATAACCCCTTGAGTTATTGCAATCACAACAAGGACACAAGACTAACTTTGACCCATTCTGCGATTGATGTTCTAACGTAACCCTGATAAATTCATCAACCCCTTGTAGAAATGTCGCCGAAATCTGATTACCATACATCCAGTTTTGATCCATATTCAAACATTGGAGACACCAACCAAGAACACAATGGATCACATCATTAAAAGTGGCTTATAAAATGCAGTCATGACCATTTGGGTCCTTGTCACTCCAACCTAACCCATCCTTACTTGAGTTTCTCATGTCACTAGTATGTCCATATAGGTTTGATTATAATTCAACATATACTATCCTAATCACATAATAACCAAACAATTCACATATACTTTCCCAATCATATAACCAAATAATTCCTTAGATTTCCCGACCTTCCCACCCCCATATAGGTCTAGTCATAATTCAATATTATAGAGACAATTAAAACAAAGCCAAACTAATGGTTAGATTAATGTAAATAGAAAATAACAAAAGGTATAATACATACCTCTGCTCTCAAGGAGTAGCGAAGAAAAGTACAACGACGTGCGCTTGGAGAACCGACAAACCGACGGGTACTAAGGTGGCAACTAAAGTACAATGTAAAGGAATGACAAAGTGAGAGAATGCAACATCATTGAAAGAGATGATTTTGGATCGTCACACAGCTTATCACTAAATTTCACAAATTCTAGGTAAATAGGAAACTACAATATAAATCCTAATACGTTTGAAATTCTAAAGTGCGCACTCAAGAATTCTAATTCATAATCAAAAAACATAATTCTAAAGTGAGCATTCAAGAATTCTAACTCATAATCGAAACACATGATTCTAAAGCGAGCATTCAAGACTTCTAACACATAATCGAAATACATAATTCTAGAGTGAGTATTCAAGAAACAAATGCAAGAAATTGATTCAATATAAAACTTATGAATATAATTATATATTAGCTAGCAAGGAAGTATTTCGGAACACTACACAAACTATACAAATTCATAAGCTACAAACATCCTAAATTCAATCTAAAAATTGATTTCACACATGTTTATCATGAGTTGAATTCTAATTTTAACCCCTTAACAAAAATTAGAACTAAAGTTATTTAATGCAACCCCTGAAAAATTAAGAGAACTTGAAAATACATGATTAATGTAAATTAATACAAAAAATAAAAAAAACAACAAGAATAACATACATTGTCGACACCGGCACCGACGGTGGCAAGTAACTCCGTAGCGGCGGCGGCAGGTTGGTCTAAGTGGCAACAAGTGAGAGAGAAAGAGTGCACCGTAAAAAATGGAGTGACCGAATGCATGAGAGAGAGTTTGGGATGAGACGCAAAACCGAGTGACGTTAATGGCATCGGCGGCGAAACGACGACAAGTTTTTGCCAGTGAAGTGGGGCGGCAGCCGGTGAGTGCGACTGAAAACCGAGAGAGAATGAGAGTTAGGATTGTACCGACAATGAGAGAGAGAAAATGCGAATCTAAAAACGCCACAAACCACCAGAGAGGGGTTGAAAGTCACCAGAGAAGCAACAATCGTCGGCGAGCGAGTGTGAGGGCGAAGGGTTGTTTGCAGGTTAGAGAGAGAGTATGAGATTTCAGTTTTTGCATGTAATTTAGGGCTCGAAATAATATCGTTGGGCTGCTGGGGGCGAAAAATGATTGTGGGTAAAGGGTGATTTGTGTTGGATGGGCCTAGAGGTCTGACGCAAATTAGCCTTTTGCAACGCACTTTAGTGAAGTGCGACGCAGATAGGGGCCTTTCCAGGATGCAGCGATGTGCGTCGGATGGGACTCGGTGTCCGACGCACATTCTTGTATCTGAGCTATATGCGTCGCACATCTAGAGGGTACAATGCATATAATTCGTATCTGGTGCTTACATGCGTCGCAAATTATGTTTTTGCATCGTTTTGCTTATCGTGTGACGCACTTGTTGGATGCAAATCGTCCTTTTTCTACTAGTGTGATGGAGCTGGCTTCCCCCATAATGGAATATCAGCAAGCAAACTCCTTATCTATTCAGCTTCTTGACTTGCCAGATCTGAAGCAATAAACTCAGATTCCATTATAGATTTGGCAATACATGTTTGCTTTGATGATTTCCATGATATAGCTCCTCCATCAAGAGTAAAAACATAACTGCTTTTAGATTGAATCTCATCATTATCCAACACCCAATTAACATCACAAAATCCTTCAAGGACATAAGGTGTCCTTTGCTAATGTAGACCCCAATTTATAGTTCCTTTTTTATACTTTAACAATCTAATCAAGGCAACCCAATGCTCCCGATTAGGATTGTGAGTATACCTGCTCAATATACTAACATCATAAGCTATATATCATGTCTAGTATAATTCATCAGGAACATTACACTACCAATTATTTTTGCATATTATTCTTGTGATATACTACCACCCTTATTCTTTTTCAAATGAATACTAGAATCATATGGGGTTTTCATGGGAACACAATCAAATTGATCTAACTTCTTAATATTTTCTCAATATAATGAGACTGATTTAAAGATATCCCATATGATGTTCTAGTAATCTTTATTCCAAGAATAACATTAACCTCTCCTAAATCCTTCATCTCAAAACAAGAAATTAGGAAACTCTTAGTTGCATAACTACGTCTATGTTGGTCCCAAAGATCAACATATCATCCACATATAGACATATGAAAACACAACCAAGGTCATCAAATTCGGAATAAACACAAGCATTAGAATCATTTACCAAAAAACCATTTGAAGTAATAGTTGGTGAAATTTATCATAGCATTATTTTGGTGCTTGTTTTAAACCATACAAAGATCTAATAAGCTTGCATACCTTGTCCTCTTGACCAGGAACCTCACATCCTTCAAGTTGCTTCATATAGATCTCCTCATTTAACTCACCATTCAAAAATACAGTTTTCACATCCATTTGATGTACTATTCAATCGTGAATAAATGCAAAGTGCAATTAATGCTCTAATGGTGGCTATCTTGGACACCAGAGAATAGGTATCATAGAAGTCTAAACCTTTCTTTTGGCGATGCTGTCCAACTACCATTCTAGCCTTATACTTGTCTAAGGACCCATCAGGCTTGCATTTCTTTGTAAAGATCCACGTACTACTTAGGGCCTTATAACCTTTAGAAAGGTTTGACAAAATCCAACTATTATTACTTATAACATACTCTATTTCACTGTTAAGAGCCTCTAACCAAAAACTTGAGTCTACCAATCTCATGGCCTCAGCACAGGTTCTCGGGTTCTCTTCGAATACAAACGCATTGACATCTTACTCATCTAAGCACTCTTTCTCAGCTAAAAAGGTAGTAATAAAATCAAGTCCGAAACTAGACTCAATTCTAGCTCTCTTACTCCATCTAGGTTCTAAGGTCTTACTATATGCAATCACTACTACAAAAAAGGGCAAACACAACACCCCATAAATTAATTCTTATTTAAGCAACCGTTATATGAAGTCTAAATTTAACGTTTTAACTGTAGAACTATTATCTTAGGTTGTATTGATAATATATAACTTAACACTTAATTTAATATGTGTTATCTTTGCTATGAAAATATTATGTGTGATGCTTTAATTTTTTAATGAGAATAATAAAAATTGTTCTCTTTGCTTTATTATCAACTAGTTTTATATGCACGCAATGCGTGTGAAAATATGTAGAAATTTAAATTAGTTACTAATATCATCTAGTAAATCAGTAATTTTTAAATTTGTAATCGGTTTTCTAAATCAGGGATCTTTATTTTATAAAAAAAAATTAGTTGAGAAGGAATTAATTAATTGTGTCGTAGATTTTCATTATTTTCTTTCTTTTATGCCTTTTCGATCTTTTAATTTTTTCATTAATTAGGTAGTTACATTCTTTTATATATCTTTTTCTCCTTTTAAAATTTTTTCATGTCCTACCCTTATTTTATTTATATAGCCGGCAAGTTGAACCGACTCAAAATACCCAATCCGAGACTCGTTTTCTCCCGAATAACCCGTCTCGAGACTCGTTTTCACCCGAATAACTCGTCATGGGACCCGTTTTCACCCGATAACCCGACCCGAAAGTTAATAGACCGAACCCAAATCTACCCGGCTTGGAAGTCACTCGTCCCGAAAGTTAATACACCCGAATAGGAAGTGACTCGACCTGAATTTGACCCAATAATGATGACCAAATCAAACCTGATAAGTAGGGGTGTAAGTGGATTTGACTGGATTGGACTTTGCCAAATTCAAATCCAGTCCAAAGTTTTTTGGACTCGAGAAATTGAGTCCAAGTCCGATCCAAATTTTTTTTGCGTCCAGTCCAATCCAGTCCAATAATTTTTTCTTGAGTCTGAATCCAGTCCAGTTCAGTCCAATTATTATATCTTTTTTTCCGATTTAGATTCAATGATTCACAATGTTTTTTGAGATGCTTGAGCGTTTGACATCTGATTCAATTATCAATATCCACAAATTAGATTGAAAGCTTAAATTAAAGTAAAATACTATGAATAAAAAGTTGAATTAGATGCTTACCTTGATCTAAGTTGAGAGGAAGCAGAGAGACTGAGAATTAATCTGAGGGAGAAATTGAGAATGCGAGAGTAGAGATAGCGAGGTAGAAAGAAAAAGAAGAGTAAGAGGAAGTGAGTAGTAAGGACTGAGGAGTGAAGTGAGATAGAATTAATCTGCTACTAGCCTACTACTGCAGTACTGCTAGTATAATTTACTTATTTAAAAAATTGAGCTAAGTGCAATAGTTTGGCGCCAAGTAAAATTGTCTGGCGCCAGTTGAAATATTTAGAGAAGGAAGGTTGAAAACTCCAAAATTTTAAAAATAGTATCAATTTTTTTGAATATATACATTATATATATATATGTATATATAAATATTTTTGGACTAGACTGGACTTATTGGATTCCAAAGGGATGAGTCCAAATCCAGTCCAAAAATATTTGGACTCGAAAAATTGAGTTCGAGTCCAGTCCAAAAAATTTTCAATCCAGTCTAGTCCGACAAGTTTGGACTGGACTGGATTGGACTCTGGACTTTTCGTAGTCCGCTTACACCCCTACTGATAAGTTGTCATATTAGTGCCTTTAAAAAAAATTTAAGGAAAAAATTGTTATGAAATATTATATATGATTTTGCCACTATTCATTCATTATTTAACTTACTCTCGTTAGTCGTATATGTGTTTTATTTATTTGCGACATTGATAAACTGATTTACCCCGACCAAATGCGACCTAAAATCTTATGGACTCGAGATGGACTCATACTGGAACGGAACCGACCCGACTCAAACACAAAGTTGACCCGATTGTGACCCGTTGCCGTATGACTCGAGATGGACTCATACAGCCGTAAAGGTTTTGTGTGATCCTTTTTATGCTATCTTGTAAACTATTTTGGTAGAGATGCGGAAAAAACAATATTGGAATTTTTATGGGAAGGGGCAACATTCAATGATATGGGGATAGTTAGCTCCTTATGCTATGATCTCATTTAATTACTAATCTATAAATTTAGCCAATTTTACTCCTCCTAAATCAGCAAGTTGGGCTATTAAGTATATTTGTAAGGGAAGACAAGAGATAATGAGTAGTTGTCGAAGCACTTGGATGTCTGCTAGTCAATATCAGACTGCTGATTTGTATAAACAAATTCAAGGGAGTAAGGCAACTTTACATTGGTGTAATGATGTTTGGGCTCATTATAACATACCTAAACATAGTTTCATCTGCTGGTTGGTTATGCTGACACTACAACAAATAGCTTCAAGGAGGGCAATTAAAATTGCCCTCTTTGATACAAAATTTGCCTTCATAGGTTACGAGGGCAATTTTAAAATTGCCCTTCCGTTGCCCTTGTAGCCCCGTTGTATTAGGTTTAAAGGGCAAATCTCATATTTTTGCCTCTTTGATACAATAATAAAAGGGCAAAAAATTTTGCCCTCTTTTGATTCATCAACTAAGGCAAATAAAGTTGCCCTCTATGATCATCAAAAAGGGCAATACTTTTGCCCTCTTTGCTCAAAAACAAGGAAGACAAATACAATTGTCTTAGTTGGTCTACAACAAACAGGGCAAAAATAGGATATTGCCCTGTTTGTACTTTATCAAGCGGGGCAAAAATAAGGTATCGCCTTCTTTGAACTTTATCAAGCAGGGCAAAAATAAGATATTGCCCTCTTTTTACTTTGTCAAGCCCTGCTAGCCATCCATTAACATGATAGAAGTTGGGAAAAATTGCAATTGCTAAAAGTGTCGGGAAGCACGTAACATTAACACCAGATATCACGTAATACACCTTGCAATTTCTGAAATACCACATGTCTCAAAAATAAGAACACAGTCTGATGTATCTACACTACCAAATCACTATTTGACATTTTCTGCACCAACTAAGCTTTGCAGCGGCTAAATCTTTACACTCTCAACTAAAATGTTTAATGTACAAATCAGATACCACATAAAACCAGAAAATTCTAGACGAATCACATTTTCTGCACCTGAGACTGAGATAGTCAGGAAGAGTCCACTAACATTTCTTCATAGCAAGAGCACCATGCTGACAAGTCGCCAAAAATTGTGAGCCTCAGGAACTCGGTCACAAGATCTCTTCATCTGCTCTATAAAACTGTAGCAACTTCAACTCTGCCATTTACAGAACATTACAGAACAAGTCATTTATATTAGTCATATTTTTGTTTATAAGAATCTACCGAGTATTAACATTAACAGAAGAGAACATGTCTAATATACTAAGTATGATATGTTCTCTTTGTCAGAATTTACTTCAACTGTCAAAGAAACAACTAATATATAAAACAAATGTTTTCAGTTAGAATGTTATTAAGTTTGTCTTCATGTTTATTTTCGAAAATATCAGATGTTTTATAGTTTCATTTTCAAATTAACAAGTAAATGTTATGTACTACCTGGAAAGTTACAAGTTTACAAAAATGAAACTCAAAGTTGTACATGAACTAATATGAAAGTCAAAATGATTAAAGTAGAAAACTGAGCAGGTATAAGTGTATGATCCAATAAATATTAGGCCAAACTTCCATTTTAAGCCATTAGAAAAGAAAGGTAATAAGACACTTTTTTTTTTATTAGATTTCAAACTTTCTCATGTTACCTCTCAGATACTCTCAATTAAGAGTTTATCCTATAGAATTCTACAAGGTCTTCTCATGTGCTTACAGATTTGAGATACTATTATGGTTAGCGATCATGTATACGCCAAGCAAAAGATTCTATACTATAGGTTGAACTTTGCAGCTTATGATAGTTTCTTCAAGAGCAAACAAATATCATCAAGCTTAACTTTACCATCAAAATGAAAACCAATACTGCAATATAATAAGTAATTATGTATGTAAGTTTTTTATGTGGAGGAGTTGATTATAAGACAAGCCTTATTATGTCACCTGTAGGCAGTTGAGCTTAGCTAGAATATGTAAGTAGCACTGTTGACCTGGGCAAGCTCTACAGACCTGTTGGCGCTCCTAAGATTTGACTTCCTTAACTATTGTCCAGAAGTGGTGCACCTTTTCAGGGTGTGCATTAAACCTCCTGACAATTCAGCTCTGCAGACTTCTGCTATTTTCATGCTAGATGAGTGACCTTTATGCGACTTATTAAGTTGAACTATTAATAGCGATGTTGATTGAGATTATGCTTATTGCCACATTACAACACAGAAATCTTGTTAGAATTCTAGGATCTGTGTACATGGGGAAGAGAAAATGTTGCTCTATGAATACATACCTAATAAGAGTTTGGATGGCTTTATTTTCGGTAGGTTTACTTTACTTATCTACTTCTAAGTCTCTTATATTGCAGACTTCAAAAGCATCTTGCAAAAGCAACAAAAAGAAAGAGTTCATGAATTGGAGACATTACCTGATCAAAGCCCAAGTGAAGTCGTAATGACCTCAATCTTCTTTTCCAGTCTTTCCTCTCTTTCTTTAGCCTCCTTTTCCTTTCTCTGACTTTCAGCTTTTAGGAAATCTAATTCAGCTTGCATTGCATTGTTATTACCTCTTAGTTGTTGAATCTTCAGCCTCCAATTCTGCTTTGCCTTTTTCCCACCCTTGTCCACCACCGGATGTCCTTTACCAAGGCCCCGGGCATACCCCGAACAATGGCCAAGCACCTTCATGTAAGCCTCGTCTATGGAAAGATTATCAATGCCATTCTCTTGAATTTCTTTCTCGTGTAACGTTTTAAATTCGTTGAACTTTGCTTCACCCTCTTCATCAAAACTACCATCTTTATGCCTTCGGTAATCCATCAAAGAAACATTACAGAACAAGTCATTTATATTAGTCATATTTTAAACCACCAAAAATACATACATGCAAATATGTATTTATATCAGCAATCTGCAATTCACCAATTTATGACAGAAATTCTTTTATCAATCATACTTCCCTTCCCATGCATAACCCCTTTACTTCCCTGAAGCTGAAAACTTGATTTGATACGTCTAGGGAACTCAAAAAACCAACTGCACAGTGCACAGTAACTAAGTAGTTTTAAAAAACCAACTGCACAGAACACACTGCCAGAGTCCAGAGACTTTTCTTAAGCCACTTCCTCTCCTAATCAAATATCTGCTAACTTCGCTAAACTGAAAAATCTTACTACATTAATTTCCACCAAAGCCAAGAATGATGCATTAGTTGTTTACCAATTACCAGATTAGTAAAAGCGAAAGAAAAATATCAGATAAGCTGAAGCCATAGAGATGAGCCTCTGACACAACGAAAAACACATGAGAAGAAGACGATTTAACTCTTGGGTATACCGTCAAAACTATTTTGATATTTATAGATGATGATTAAAGACAAATTAGAATTCAATGAATCAAACCAACCTCTTGTCTGGTGGATGTTTAGGTTGCAAGCAGCCCAAGGGACATGGTATTACTAATGGTCTAATGCTTACGAAATGTAATATAAAATTTGTAGTAGTTTGGCATCTTGTTGCTGTAAATTACTACAATTAACTTGCACAGATTAGGAATTGTTTGTAGTGCTCTTTTCTCTTTTGACCTTTAATTATTTTCCATTGAGAAGCTTACATTGTTTATTTAAGTTCACTATAGAACTCATACTTGTTGGAGGGAGATGTAATATGCCAAAGCAATGCCCTTGAATCTTAAATTGACTACTTTGTACATTTACTATATCCCTGTTCTGACTCTTTGATTTCCCCTGGCATAATTGCGTCAATCCCACCGTCATTCTTTGTAGAAATGTGAATACTTGGGTATATATCTACTTGATATAATAGAATTGACATATCATTTGCTCAATAGGACATGAATTATGCTGAAATAACTTACTGTTTTGTTTTTCTCCACAATTTCAAATACATTGGGTCATTATCAGCTTCTGTTTGTGTTACGGTGGATTGAAACCATCGCATGATAGACCTAATCTTACGTTACGTGCATCAGCCTTAAACTCGGGATATAGATCATCAAGGTGCTTCCATGCCATTGAATCAGCCGGGTGCCTTAGTATGTCCTCATCAACGCGCCTCTCGTTATGCCATCTCATGTGTTTTGCAATTCTTGATGACATAAAAAGCCTTTGAAGCCTTGGCACCAAAGGAAAATGGCGAAGAACCAAGCGAGGAATTCTAGGCTTAAGTTGTGAGATCCCTTGAGATTTTGTTAAAGAAACGCTATCATCTAATTCACCACTGCTTTCTTTCCATCGAGACTCCCCACAAATAGGACATGCATCAATGTTAGCATAGTCTTTTCTATAAAGAATACAATGGTTCACACAAGCATGAATCTTCACATAGTTCAATCCAAGATCTTTTGTGTACTTTTTTGCTTCATATGAACTCTTAGGGAAGCTCACATCATAATTAAAGGCCTTGTGCAATGCATTAAGCAACCCATTAAATGACTTATCACTCCAACGACCACTCACCTTAAGTTGCAAAAGAGTTACAATGAACTCTAATCTTGAGAATGTCTTACACCCTGGATAAATCTCTTCTTGTGCATCTTTCATCAATTTGTGAAACTTGTCAGGGAGTTCATCATCACCCCTATCCCTATCATCTGAAACTTGAGGTTCTACAACTACATTTGTGGCCTCACGCACCAAAGAAGCTAAGTCATCAGACACAAGGGGATCTTCATCCTCAAAGTCATCACCTTCCTCTTCGGACATCTCTTCATCCGTGACTTCAAAGGATTGTTCCTCTCCATGAAAAATCCATGGATTGTAATCAGGATCTATTCCGACTCGAAAAAGATGAGCCCGCATAGTATCTTGATCTTGATCAAAATAATTTCGACAATTCAAGCAAGGACACCTTAACTTTACCCCAGAATTAGGAGCGGTGTCCCTAAATGCAAAGTCCAAAAACTCTTTAACACCTTTCTTGTAATCTCCTTGTTTCCTTCCATTAAACCCTTGGATGTGCATCCAACTTCTATCATTATCCATGATAATTCCCAAAAAATAACTGAAATAACTTAACAAAAAAAAATATTAAAAACATACATCATAAAAAAACCAAAAGCCAATCAAATAGCACTAACAGTCATAAACTGAAACACCTCCATTTCTAAATATTTAAGTACCACTTTGGCCGTGTTCTTTTTACCGTAATTCTCATATATTTATTATATGAACTTATTACATATTATTGAAGTTCATTTTATAAGCTGTTAAAACTTAACTAAACTTAAATTGAAAACTTATTTTTTAAAATAAAGAGAATGCACCCTTAATTTGTCAATTTATTTTCTACGACTCATTAAAACTACAAAAGACAGATATGTTTTATACAAATTGCAGCTACCTATTGGATGCAACCAAAAAAAAACATAACTAATTTTAACCATTAAGTAGCTAATCTCTTTCTGACATAACAAATTAACAGCAAATTAAATTAAAAAAAGATGTGGAAACTAATCAAATTTTGCAGCCTAATGGAATTCCAATCTTTTTCAAATCAATTCCATCCCAAACATCATCTAAGATAACCAAGATTCTATCTCCGTTTCCAATTCTTTCCATAAGTCTCCCCGCTCTGCCAAGTTCACTTTGGTTTGTAATTGTCATGCCTAACATATCAATTAACTGACCTTGAATCTTGATAATGTCAGGGGTCTGAGACACTACAGCAAACACCACCTTATCAAACATATTACTGCACACTTTACCAATATACTTAACCAAGGTTGTCTTGCCAATCCCCCCATCCCAATGAGACCAATAATCCTTTTGTTTTTACTTTCCAAAGCTTTAATAGCCGCATTGACAGATACAACAGCTGAAGGAAAAGCAGTGAACTCGTTATCTGATACAAGTTGTATTCCTTCACTCGGGTAAGATACCGGTGGATAGTTATTGCTACGCTCCACAAGCGACACAATTTTTTTCATTTTTTTCATGGCTTGCTTACTTAGCCTGTAACGTTGCTGACAATCAGGACATTTGCTCTTTGAAGATGAATATTTATGATTTATTTCCTATGGCATCTGAAAGGTGAACAGAGCTTCTAACAAATTGCAGGGAACAAATCATTAGACCTAATTATCAAATCACTTAGTATATCAAATTATCGCTTTATCAAGGAACTCAATTCAAATCACTTAGACGTCTGCAGTACGATACACTATGTTTGTAGAAGATTGTTGTAGCATCTCAATTGCTTAATCAAGGAACTCAATTCATAAAAATCATTATCAAATCACTAGACCTAATTAAATTCAATTCGTCTGATTTTGTGGAAAAAGTTAAGCAAACCTAATTGACAAAAATGCTGAAACAATCATCCATACATCTAATTTAAAAAGCGAAATTGAATGATTTACCTGAAGATGCGATCGAATTAGGAAATTGCTAAGAAAATCTGCGAGAAACGTCAATTCGAAGGCTTGAAAAACTGAATTCGAAGGCGAGAAACGTCCAATCCCTAAAACGATGAATTGGTAGGGAGAACTGGTCCTTTCAATGTTCCATTGAAGATTATGATCGAAGATTACTGCCCAAAATCACCAGATTTTCTAGAACATGTTAAGTGAGATTGAAGATTTTGTAGAACACTCTTTTCGAAAGAACACTGTTTGTTTGCGGGGAAATTGAATCGAATAGAACAGTGTGTCATTTTAATCCTTTTTTTTTTTTTCCCTTCATTATTAAAGAGGGCAAAAGAGTTAAAATTGTTGTTTTAGGTATTTAAGAGGGCAAAACTTTAAATTGTTGTTTTAGGTTAATATTAAAAAGGACGAAATTTTAAATTGTTGTTTTAGGTTAAATATCAAAGAGGGCAAAATTGAAAAGTTGTCTTCTTAGTTGGTATCAAACAGGGCAATTTTGAAATTGTTTTCTTAAGTGATAGCAAAGAGGGCAAAACAATATGATTGTCTTTTTAGTTAATATCAAAAAGGGGGAAATATTTTTGTCTTCCTTGATACTATTAAATAAGGCAATCAACTAGTTGCCCTATTTTATTCAAATAAATTGCCCTCTTTGATAACATTTCTTGTAGTGTGAACAGGTTGCAGACTAGGGACAAACTTGTGAAGTTTGGGGTCTGTGAGGAAGATACTTGTATGTTGTGTGATGCTGGGAAAGAAGATCAGCAACATTTGTTCTTTGAGTGCATCTACAGCAGGAAGTGCTTGCAAGCTATTAAAGAGTGGCTGGGGATTCATACCACATCCAGAAACATAGTGCAGATTCTGGATTGGACTAGGAGGAGATATAGAGGTAGTAATTTCAGAAGGAAGGTAGTCAGGGCTGGTATTATAGCTGTGGTGTACAAAATATGGCAAGAAAGAAATAATGTGCTGTGGAACTCACAAGTTCGAACTATTGTTTCTGTTGTAAATGATGTAAAGTATATAGTAAAAGAAAGAGTTAGGACTAGATTGGGGAAAAAAGTGAAAGATAGAGATGTTGTATGGCTGCAGAGCCTATAACTTTGTTTGCAGCTTCTGTAGACTGAGTGTTCTGTAGTTCATTTCGGATAGCACATTGCTATCTCAGTTTTGGCAATACAAATTTTACTTACTTACCAAAAAAAAAAATTTAGTCAATCCCTTATTTGTGCTCGGACTAGTTTCACATAATAGGTCACTCGATGTCGTCATAGTGTGGAATCAGTATAAGACTCATCTTTATCTAGTAAATGTAGTGAACTTGATGTATTGATACTATTTTTTTGTGCTTTCTTGAGTTAAAGCTGAATATTGTGCTGTTTATATTACAAAAATAATTGTTTGGTAGACATTTAGCTCAAACTCTGTTCTTTCCTTTTGGACTTTGGCCTAACTTTTGAAGAGTAAGTGTAATCTTAGGATCAAACTTCCAGTTTATTGTTCCATTACAGGGGTTTGCAGAATCACTGTACATTTGGGGATTAATTTGTAACAGTTACACTTGAAAGGAAAAACGACCTAGGTAGTTTTTTCAAGCCCCTTGCTATCACTTGGAACTTACTCTAGTTTCTGCGAGTGCATGTAGATCTAAGGATCAATTATCACTGCTGTGTACTTCTGACTTTGTATGATTGCTATGCAAGCTGTCTTAACACTACCTTTTCCCTTTCCTTTGTCCAGCAAGGAGCTCATGTATGTATCAGCAAGTCCGTGTTGAGATCCTCTAGAGTTTCAAAATAACTCTACACGGTAGAGTTTGTTAAATATCAGTCGTTGATTAAGAAATCAAAGACTTGTATTTTCTTTCCCAAAAATCCCCCCTATTTTTCCCCCGAATATCCTGCCCATATCTTTTCCATTCCCACTAATCATGAGCACTTGATTTTATAATATATGATTAGGATTTAACTCTACTTTGTAGAGTTTCCATAAAACTCTAGAGGATCCGGACCTAGCAAGTCCTAGGTCGTTTTGCTCATTTTAGTTCTATACAATTGAGGGATCCTGTGCCATGCATCTCTATCATGGTAAGTTTCTACATATTTAACTATTTATAATATTTTTTTATTTGATTTCTATCTTAATTTATATACAATTTATTTTGTATTTTGACTGTTGATTCATTAGAGCCATTTTATTCAGTAATTTAGGAATGACAAATGATGATGGTAACGAGGACTATCAGATGCAAATCAATTTTCAAGCATAGCTAACATACTTGTCTAACCACTTTCTGTTAAAGAAACTCTTTATTTTCTGGCATCTGCATATATTTTGAAAAATATAATGTATATTTTGGAGAATATGATACTTCCTCTGTTTTTTATTAGATGTTACACTTTTCAAATCACGGACTCATAGGTAATTTTTGGAGAGGAGAGGAGAGAGATAGAGAGAATGAAAAACAAAAGGGTCCCATAGGAGAGAGATAGAGAGAATTTATTACCCAAAATAAAAGTGTAACATCTAATTTAAAACTTCCTAAAATAGAAAGTGTAACATCTAAAAAAACGGAGGAAGTAATAGTTTCATGGTAATTCGGTGGGTTTCCTTGTAATGTACATGCATTGAATTGGTTTATATAGACTAATATTTTAACTTAATTGGTATCTTTTTAAATTAATTTAGAATTGTCAAAAAGATTCAATAATTGCATGTGATATGCAATGCTAGATGAGAAAGATGGGGCTACAAGCTACTACAAATAATGATGTAATATTGCAATTAGATATCGACTATAATCTTTGTTTCGACAACAAAAATATTTGTTGGCATAAAGATTTTCTGAAACAATGACTATAAAATTTGGTTGACAACAAAATATTTGTAGCGAAAAAGTTGTTTTGGCAACAAATACTCTTGTAGCCAAAGGAGAAATTTTTGCAACAAGTTTCTTCGTTGCAAAAAATAACTTACATAGTCCATCCATGTTTCGAAATATAGCACCAATATTTATGCAGCAACGAAAATGTCGTTGCCAAAATAGCATATTCCGCAACCAAAAAAAATCGTTGCTAATTAAAACTTTACGTAACGGCATCTACCATAACGAGCCGATGTCGTTGCTAAAAATATGATTTTTTTGTTGCCAAAAATCGATATTCTTGTAATTATATAACAAGATGTATATATATATATGAATTGCGATTATTTACATTAGAGAAGATGCACACCTTAATTACCACACAACCACAACAAAGAAAGTCAGCTGAAATATACATAAAATCGCCTTCCAATAAGACAATAATTACAATAAATTTCATACCCTGAACTGCTTATCACAATCTGAAACTCGGACTCGGTAGAATCATAAGGTGGGTTAACTTCACAGCCATCTCTAAAGCTTCCAGTTTCCTGGATGGAAAGCAACCAGTCGTCTCTTTCCTCAATGATCATAGTCTTGGTCTGCTTCAAAACATCACTGTAATAGCTGATCTCATACCTTCTCGAGACACCATCGTCCCACGATGGTAAGTAACCGTTGCAATTGTTGGATTCTGATAGCCCTGCATCGATCTCGCCGCTTTCGTTCTTCCATGGATTGTGGAAGCGCAGTTTATGGTTTGTGCTGTTGATGATTTTGCCCAACCTTATGCGTCCAAAATTGGCCATTTCGATGAGAGCTTTGGATGCAAGCTGTTATGAAGATACTGTACGTTTTATTGGATTATGCATCTTTACTAATATTGAAATTGGATAATGCATTGATTATTCTCATGACTAAGATATTTTAAGCAAGTATTTTATCGTTTGTAGGAATCCCCCAGCAAGAAAGAAAGCTTGGTGACATGTACTTCGGATAGAAGTTATATTGCTTACAAAGATAAACTTAGAACCAGTCCATTTTTCTTATAAACAAATATTTTTAGAGGAAAAGACCAGGCCATTTCAATACCCTACGCGTAAACGGCTATAGAAAGGGTATGGAAATCTACTCTTCGTCGAGGCTAGCTCGGCAATGGATTTATATAGTACGCTTCAAATACTAATTAAATCTTCTCCTCCACAATTTTTGGAACATATATAAATCATGGTGACACAGTTTTCTAGGCAAATTGAAGAAAATGTAAACGGAAAAATTTAGAGAAATACAAACATGATTTTAGAACATACATTCATTCACATCCTAAGTGAGATAAGAAACTCAAAGACAGTCCCAAACCGGGGACTATTCAAGACTTACTCCTAATGAGTAAGCCTCGAACAGGTATCTAGGCAAATGATGCACATTGCAATAAAACAACACAAACCAATCCATTCCTTAGATTTCCCTCCTCACCCATTAAGGTATGTCCAAATAGGTTTGGTTATGCATGATTCAACATATATTTTCCCAATCACATAATAATCAAACAATTCACATATATACATCCTAAATCCAAATAATGGTTACATTAACATACATAAAAAAAATAACAAAAAATATAATACATACCTCTGCTCTCAAGGAGCAGCGAAGACGAGCACAAGTGCACGAGCTTGGAGAACCGGCAAACCAATGAGGACTAAGGTGGCAACTAAACTACAATGTAAAGGAATGACATAAGTTTCAAATTCGAAATTGAGCATTCAAGAATTCTAACTCATAATTGAAGCACATAATTCTAAAGAGAGCATTCAAGGTGGCTTAGATTTCTCTCCTTCTCTATTCGGTTTCCATCTCAATGCAAGGTTACAAATCAAGCAATAGAAATTATTCAGATACTTAGTTACAACATATTATAACAAACTCACTTGTTATAGGGGAAAATGCAGCTCCTAAGGTAGATTGAAAAACCTCTTTTGACGGTTGCTGCAAAAACAGAGAAAAAATTGAAAAATAAGTATAATTGAAAAAAGTACAACAAATTTACACAATCCATTACTCATTCCGAATATGCAATCCATTAACAGTATATGAAAATCAGTTCTGAATTTGCTTTTAGAGCTAATTTTACCATGCATGAAGTAAATATACGATTCATAAAATAACTTGAAATACCTACTTTGCTGGCGGCTGGACCGTCGCGGCTGCAGGTCAGTCCGTGGCGGCTGCAGGTCGCCGTAAACTTAGTCCGTGGCGTGCAGCGAAGGGAGATTGAGAGAGAACCGGCGGTGCAGCGAAGGGAGATTGAGAGAGAGAACCGGCGGTGCAGAAGCAACTTAGACCGAGATAACGTGCACTGGCGCGAGAATGTGAACGAGGGTGCGCCGGCGAAAAGGGCACCGGCAGAGTAAGGAACGAGAATGAGAGAGAGAGAGAGAGAGAGAGAGAGAGAGAGAGAGAGAGAGGAAGTCGCACCAGAAGAGGAAGTCGCCGGCGAAATTCAGGGTGCGCCGGCAAGATTGTGAGCGAGGGTGCGCCGGCGAGAGTGTATGCGCCGGTTTGTTTGAGTGTGTACGAGGGTTTCGCAGGAGGGAGAGAGGGGGATAGCAGTCAGTTGCATGAGTTAGGGCTCCAAAGAATGTCGTTGGGAAATATTACAAAAAGAGTGAGAAGTATTAAAAGCCCAATTGCGGCGCACCCATCAAGCAGCATATTAATGTGCGTCGCACCCCTTGCTTCGTGCGACGCACATTAGTCTCGCAATACTCCCACCACTCGCAGCTATTTGCGTCGCACACAAGCACCATGCGTCGCACCTATGTAATATGCGTCGCACCTATGTACTATGCGACGCATATTTCTCGTGTCCTGCTATTGTTTTTGATCTTTTGCGTCATACTCTGCTGGTAAGGCGACGCAAATAGATGTTTTGCGTCACTTCCGTGTCTGTGCGACGCAAATCGTCCTTTTTCTACTAGTGTACAATAAAAAATACAAGCACTATATTATATGATAGAGAGTGTATAATGCATAATCAAACCACATATAGAGAGACTAAAGGTGTTTGTATAATGTAATAGTTATTAAGGCTGTAAGTTTTCCGCTCGACCAAATATAGAAAGACTTTGGCTCCGTTTGGTAGCATGTAAAATATTTTCCATGAAAATGAGTTTTTCTTTTCCTTTCATTTTTCGTTGTTTGGTTTAATAAGGGGTGTAAAACAAGATTTCCATCAAGGGAGCTTTAGGTAAAAATCATTTTCCTTTCAAAACGAATGGATCAAACACATTTTCGCTCCTCTTCCTTAGAATTCTTTTACTATCCTCTTATCCATCCTCTCCCTTCTCCTTCCATTTTTCTCTTTTCCATAACTTTTTTTACATTGAACCAAATAATGGAAAATTAGCTTTGCATTTGAATTTTCCATTGTAAAATGTTTTACATGAAAAATCATTTTACATTAAAAATATTTTACGTCCAACCAAACGGAACCTTAAGGTCTTTGTTAAGCAATTTTCTATATAATAAAATAAAATTTATATTTTCCTTGACCGAACTCAGACATGTATTTTCTCTATTCAAATTTTATGGATATTAAATTAGGAATCCGATCGAATCGAAGGTATGATTTTGAATCTCTTAGCATGTTGAGGCCAAGGGATTAAACCACATATAAACACAAGGTTTGTGGAGGGTGAGATTGTCAAACATCAAAGACGTATCCACAAGAGAGTCTGGAAGACCCAAAAAGATGTTTTTGTAATGAAAAGATTTCCAAAACAAAGATAACTTACATAATCAAGAAGGATAAGGTTTATAAACTTTGTTATTTCTATTTGCTTAGAACTTCAAAATTTGAAGTTCCTTTCTTTCTCTGTGTGTATATCCCCCTTCGGCATGAAAACCATTCATTCTTGAGGCCCACAACTTAAACCTACAAGCCAACTAATTAAGAACACCCAAAATCTCAGACAAGAAAAGAGAGAGTTGTATTATTAATAGATGCACACATCTGTACAAAAAAGGCAAAGTAGGACAAATTTCCTATAGTGCAGTGCACTATATCTACAATACAACATCATACTTTAACCAAGGTATATTACATATGTATCAAACTTCTTACAACCCCCCCCCCCCTCAAGTCGGAGCTTGGCAAAAGTTACAAGACCGAACTTGAATGCTAGGAAGTTATGCTGATGTTGACCCAAAGCCTTGGTCATCAAGTCTACTAGCTGCATTGCACTCCTCACATGAGATGTTTGAATGAAACCTGACTGCACATTCTCCCTTACATAATGACAATCAAGTTTCAAATGTTTTGTTCTCCCATGAAAGACCGGGTTTTGAGCAATATGTTCAGCAGCCTTGTTGTCACAATGTAGAGTGATGGGCTTGGGAATAGGTATGTGTAAATCCTCTAACAACCCATCAATCCACACTATCTCACTAGTGGTTTGAGACATACTCCTATACTCAGCTTCAGCTGAGGGCTTGGAAATTATTTTTTGTTTTTTTTTTTGTTTTCCAAGAGATCATGCTTTTACCAAGGAAAAGACAATAACCAGTGAGAGACCTCCTACTGTAAGCACATGATCCTCAGTCAGCATCACAATAACTGTGAGCGCTATTTGATGGATAGAAAAGACCCCAATCCAATGTGCCTCTCAAGTATCGAAGGACATGTAAAGCAGCCTGGTAGTGAGGTTTCCTAGGTTGTTGCATGATTTGGCTTAATTGTTGCACAGACTAGGAAATGTCAGCTCTTGTGAGATTGAGGTAGAGAAGTCTCCCAATCATTCTTCTGTATATTTCAAGGTCTTCAAGCACATCACCCTTCATCATTAGAAAGACTTAGACCCTTTAGGAAGGAAACTTGGCTTCCTTGCATACCAGTAATAGCAAGAATAACTAGAATATACTTTCTCTGGTTCAACAATGTTCCATTTTTCTTTCTGGCAATTTCTATTCCCAAAAAATATCTTAATTCACTGCCTCAAGTCATTGAGGTCTTTCTTCAGCTGATATAGTAATGGTGCATTAGTCTGACCATAACACTCCTTCAGCTCATCCCACAGCTACTTTGCTATCTCAATGTACATCAAACTAGAAGAGATGTCTAGTGAGATGTATGGTAGTAACCAGCATCTCACAGCACAATCATTGCTCACCTAGTTTGCATAATTCTTGTTTTTGCTATCTGGTTTATATTCCTTCATGTCAATGATCCAGATTTTGTTCTTAGCTCCAAGGGACATCCTCACACTTCTAGACTTGTTTAGATAGTTATCACCCTTGAAAACTATACTCCCAAGTTGTTAATTCGAGTGGCAGCAATACCTAAGAAGTAAGGATCTGCATATCCTCTCTCAGTATTTTCAACCTCATTTCCTTTCCTTTCTCCAGTCAATTCAGAAATTCAAGAAAAAAATGAAAACTTTGACAAGATAAATATTTAAATCACTGCTCTGATACCATGAAAAGAGTTATAAAGCAAAGATAAATTAAATAATTAAGAAGGATCAAGTTTAGAAATAAACTTTGTTATTTCTATTTTCTTATAACTTCAAAACCTGAAGTTCCTTTCTTTCTGTGAGTGTATATCCCCCTTCGATTGAAAGTCATATGGCCATTCATTATATTATTACATCTTTATGAGTCCCACACCTCAAACCTACGAGCCAACTAGGAACACCCAAAACCTTAGATAAGGAAAGAGAGAGTTGTATTATTTACAAGTGTACACATCTGTGTAAAAAAGACAAAGTAGGTCAAATTCCCTATAGTACAATGCACCATATCTATATTGCAGCATCATACTTTAACCAAGGTATATCATATATGTAGCAAACTTCTTACAGTAATTGTCAAAGTCATTTTTTTCAATTATTATTGTAACAGGATTGTATAACTAAATATGAAGCAGATGATGACAATGATGATGTGTAATGAAAATTAAGTATTAGGGAATATTGCATGTATTTTTGTATTTTAGGCTAATATATATTTATCTGTATAACTTGAGTTAGTGGCGTTTCTTTAAGTTGTATATAATCCCTTCACTAGGCGAAAAAAAAGGAAGGGTTGCGCTTATTCTAGAAGCGCAGCCCTACTAGTGAAGGGCTGCGCTTTTTTCACAAGCGCAGCCCTACTAAGTCAAAAAAGCGCAGCCCTTCTGACTTAGTAGGGTTGCGCTTGTGAAAAAAGCGCAGACCTTCTTTTTTGTAGGGCTGCGCTTTTTGTTACAAGCGCAGCCCTACGTTAATTTTTTTTTTGTATGAATTAGTGCGCCCATGTACAGTAGAGAATTACGAGCATTCTTCCCTCTTTCCCTCCCTTAGAGAATTTCGACGAAAAAATTTGCGCGACCTAACTCTGCTGCCCACCACCACTGCTCTACCACCACGACCATGACCACATTGCTCCACCACTGGGTTTGCTCGACCTAACTCCACTGCCCCTGCTGCCCACTACCTTGCGCACCACATTGTTCCACCACTGTTGCCCACCACCTTGCGCACCACATTGCTCCACCACGTGCAACCGCGACCATTCTCTTCTCTTCTCTTCTCCACCATTTGAGTGGTTAATTAGGTATGAATTAATTTTGTTTTTAACTTAATTTTGTTTTTTCTTAATTATTGAATTAAATGATTAATGTGCAATGTGGGTTTGTTGAATGCTAGGAAGAAGAGGCTAGAGAACAATTAAAGTCCAACTATCTCTTCTCTCTTCATTGCTCGTCGTTGTTGATAAGAGGTAACTAGTTTAACATGTAGACAAAGTTATCATGTGCTTCAAATTGATTATGTTATGGTAATTTATTGATGTATTTATGTATTTTTTATAATGTATATGTATATTTATTGATATGAGATTGTATAAAACGCAATGTATTTAGCTATATATGAAATCTACAAAGTTGTTTGAATCATCATCATATGCCTAGATACCCGTTCAAGACTTACTCATTAGGAGTAAGTCTTGAATAGTCCCCGGTTTGGGACTGTTCTTGGACGTTTGATCTCACTTAGGTGGTGAATGTGTGTTTCTTTTCAATTCTGAGGAAAATCTTGGCTTATCGTTTCTCTACATTGTTCTCTGGGTACATATGTAGATAAGCAATTATCTACATTGTGTACTTGGAGAACTGTAGGGAAATGCTGCCGGATTTTCCTTAGAATTGAAAAGTTGGCATATATTCACTAGTGAGATTAGACGTCCAAGGATGGGTTAGGTTGGAGTGATAAGGACCTTGACTGCATGCATACAATTGAACATGTCAGTATCTTAGCTTTTTGTATACGTGTGTGATTTGAATATGTGAGTGTATGTACTTTAATAATGATTGATGCATTATAATGAATGTTGTGTTTAATTATTAGAGGTGGTCTTCTTGAATGAGATGGATCGTACTTGGATGTATGGTAGTCGTGAATCGATTGAGTTTGTGAATGGGGTCTCGGAATTCTGTAGAAGTGCATTAGAATATCAAACATCCTCTGGAGCAGTCGACTTTTATTGTCCTTGTTTGGATTGTAGAAATGTGAGCAAGGTTAGTAGTATACATGTGGTTAGGGAGCATGTCTTTCGCCGTGGGTTTAGGCCTCAATACCACGTATGGTTTGGCATGGTGAGCAGGGGAGGTATATGGGAAGCTCTGGAGTAAAGAATGATGTATGTGAAGAAAAAAGAAGGATGATGATGAGTTAGGGGATGAGAATTTGGATGATGAAGATAGGGATCGGGTAGACGAGATGATACACGAGGTTGAAGATCAGTCGTGTAGACGACCTCGTATTTTTGAGTCTATGTCTCAGGCTGCTGAAAAGCCGTTGTATCCAGGTTGTACAAAGTACACCAAACTTTCCGCGGTGGTAACACTGTTCAACATTAAGTCGAACGCTGGTTGGACGGACTCTAGTTTCACATCGTTGTTGGAAGTTTTAGCTGAGATGCTCCCTGATGGAAATGAACTGCCAAAGTCGTACTATTATGCGAAGAAGCTGATGTGTCCTTTGGTTTAGAGTACGAGCGGATACATGCTTGTCCTAACGATTGTGCGTTATCGTAATGAGTATGAGCATTTACATGAGTGTCCACGTTGTGGATTGTCGAGGTACAAGCGTGAAGGAGCTGGAGGTAGTGAAGGACCACCAGCCAAGGTGTTGTGGTATCTACCCATAATACCTAGATTTAAGCGCATGTTCTCAATTAAAGGAGATGCGAAGAATTTGAGGTGGCATGCAGATCGTAGGAAGAAAGACGGTCTGCTCAAGCATCCGGCTGATTCGCCTGAGTGGAAAACTATCACAGGATGCATAAGTCATTTGGTAATGAGGATAGGAATCTGAGGCTTGGATTATGTACGGATGGCATGAACCCTTTTGGCAATCTCAGCTCGCAGCATAGTACATGGCCGGTAGTTTTAGTGGTTAACAACTTGCCTCCTTGGTTGTGCATGAAACGCAAGTACATGATGTGTCGCTTCTTATATCGGGGCCCAAACAACCTGGAAATGACATAGATGTATACCTTCAGCCGCTTGTTGAAGATTTACAGAAGATGTGGAACGAAGGAGTGTTAGTATTTGATGCGTATGCTAATGAGATGTTCACTCTGCGTGCCATGCTTTTTTGTACTATGAACGATTATCCAGCTTATGGGAACTTATCTGGGTATAAGACTAAAGGAAAACAACCTTGCCCGATTTGTTTAGATGACATGAAATCTACACACCTTAAGGGCTGCAAACATGTGTATATGCGCACACGAAGGCTCCTCAGCCGCGACCATCCCTATCGGTTTAAGAAGAAGGCATTCGATGGGACGGTTGAAGAAGAAGTTGCTCATAGACCATTAACTGGTACTGAAGTTTATAATCAGGTGAAGGGCATTGAAACAGTCTTTGGTAAACCTGCTAGTGAGGTTGATCGACCTACAGGATTATGGAAAAAACAGTCCATTTTTTGGAAACTCCCATATTGGAAAGATCTAAAGGTCAGACATTGTTTGGATGTCATGCACAAAGAGAAATGTTTGTGAAGCTATTATCGCGACACTTATGAATATTCCGGGCAAGACAAAAGATGTTAAGGCGTCACGACTTTACTTGGAAAAAGAGGGGTTCGACCAGAGTTGTGGGCTCAGAAAAGGGACGGAAGAGAAGAAAAAAGGGGAGGAAAGGGTTGATGATGAAACTCAGAAAAGTAAAAAAGGTGGAGGATTCGGAGAAGAATTATTTGCCACCAGCTTGCTACACAGAGCGATACGACGCGTGCAGAGAAACGGATTTTTTGCGAATGGCATTAAGGTCCCTACTGACTACTCATCAAATATGAAGCGCTTTGTTACCTTAAATGGTGATCGAGTTGAAGTTATCGAGTATGAAATCACACGATTGTCATGTCATGATGCAAGTATTCTTCCCGATTGCAATAAAATAAAATAAACAACACAAATTCATGTTAAAAACCTACATCATGAAAAAGAATAATAGTAACTTTAATAAATACTAAATAAAAAGAAAATAAACAAAAAAGACTGTTCATTTCATTGACCCTCATACATTATACCTCCGTATAAATTGTTTGTTTTCACGAATCTTAGATCAAATATTTATCGGACATTGAAGATATTAAGTCTTTATGCATTGTATGTTGCGCGGAATAAAGAACCACATTGTAAAGTTGGATACTTGTATGGGTGAAGTGAGTTGGTACTATGATGATGATGTGTTGGTGTATTATATTAGATGATGGGTATTAGAAAGTATGAGGTCATGGAGAGTTGAATGTGAGAACATCTGATTAGATGTATTTAGGCATAGTACACCCCGCTTTTTTTTATCTTTCTCACTTTCCTACTGCACATCTTTGAACTTAAATATCATTCATTATATAATAGTAAAATTATAATGATTGAATATTAATAATGTATCAATTGAGATAAATCAAACAAGACCCCACATGACTATATTTTTTATTATATATTGAAAAAATTGAAAAGATTCTGTCTACATATGAATAGTGTCAAGATTCTAAGTGAGAACGATAAAAAGAACAGAGGGAGTATTTGGTAAGGAATAGAGGAGTTACGTAATGATCATGCATGGAAAAAACGATGCTAGTGAAGTGATTTTGACGTAGATGGTTAAATATTACGCTCATCATCCCTCGTAGGCAATAAAAATAAACCTATATTATTAAACTACAAGCATGAGTGAACATGAATAATAATAAGAATAACAATAATAATAACAATAATACTAATAATAATAAAAGTAATAATATATAAAATAAACCATGAAGATGGAATTAGTTGTAATACATAATATAAACAACATAAATCCATGCTAAATACATACGTCATGAAAAAGAATAATAGTAACTTCAATAAACCAAAAAAGAAAAAAAAAATTGTGAATTTCATCGACCCTCTAAAATTATACCTCCGTTTAAATTGTTTGTTTGCACGAACCTTGCATCAAATATTTATCGGACCTTGAAAATATTAAGGCGCTGTTGCACTGTATGTTGCGTGGAATGAAGAACCACATTTAAATTTGGATACTTATATGAGTGAAGTTAGTTGGTACTATGATGATGATGAGTTAGTGTATTATATTAGATGATGGGTATTAGAAGGTATGAGGTCAGGGCGAGTTGAAAGTGAGAGCATTTGATTAGATGTATTTGGCGTAATATTAGGTAAGGAATAGAGGAGTTACGTGATGATCATGCATGGGAAAAAGGATGATAGTCAAGTGATTTTGACGTAGATGGTGAAATATTCACAACAAGAATGTCACCCTTTTCCGTCTGCACAAATCGGACGCTAAAAACGCGGGATCGGACGCTAAAGTTATTAGCGTCCGTCAACGGACGCTAAAAGGCTGATGCAAAACCCCTAGTCGCTAATTCTTCGATTAGCGTCCGCTAAGCGGACACTAAAAATTTAGCGTCTGAATTTTCAAATTTAGCATCCGCTTTAGAGACGGGCGCTATTTAGCATCCGACTTCAGAGACGGACGCTAATTAGCGTCCGCCTCTAGAGTCGGATGCTAATTAGCGTCCGCCTCTAGAGTCGGATGCTAAACTTTAAAGTCGGACGCTAATTAGCGTCCGACTGTAAAATCGGATGCTAAATTTGAAAATTCAGACGGTAATTCTCTTTCTTTTTTTTTCAAATGTAATGTTCTTGGCTTGTATTTGTATGGTGCAATGTTGAGACTTGTTGGTAACCACTTTTCATTGGTTATTTTGTTGGGTCAGATTTGTCACTATCAAATATAATAATGCAAAGTTAGAGGAAAAATTATAATTATTATTATATGTAATAAAAGTAATTACAATATAAATAGAAATGATAAATCAAAATTCGTGAATAATTTACAACCTTACTTAAATAAATAATAACAAAAAATCTATCTAATACATTAGAAAGAAATCATTTCTTCTTCAATATACAAATTTTCAATCTTCAACCTTTCCAAAGTCATCCTATCAAACCCAAAAAAACCTGTAAAAGAAAAAAAATCACAATTAGTACAATATTTACTATATTAAAGTCATAAATATCCTCACATACTATAAATATTATCAAATAAAAAATTTACCTGCATTAATGGGAACACTGCTCCAACAGCCATGGCCATGTTGAAGAATGTAATCAATCACTCAGTGCACCCTCCCAGAGGAAATAATGAATCTGGACTACCTTATTTGTTAAACATATGGGAGTAGAGGCAGTAATTGTAAAACATGAAAATTTTTTAGGGCTTAACCAAAAGAATGAAAAGCAATAAGAACCATTTCTCAAGGCATTAATCTTATCCTCCATTAGACATAATTTGTTACAATAATATTCGGCAATCATATGAAAAAGATAGACTTTTCACATTCAAAAGCACATACGTTATGGTGAGTTCCAATGCACTTTATGAAAGAGAAGATTCAATTTGACATCAAGAAAGCAAATCCAAAAAAATCACAATTAAGGAGATCCAATGTTGAGCCAATCTTGTGAATCAACTTTAATGATTATGGAAAGGTAAATCAATAGATCATCTGAGAAAATTATCCACACCTGTATATGTATTGAAAAGCCCCAAGTATTCTCAATTCATCATGTGTAGCTTCTTTTCCTAATATCTTTATGGCATCTGGGGCAGGAACAGCTACAATGCATCCATCATGGCCATGGCCAAGAATGTAATCAACCACTCTTTGTCAAAACAATTTATAGTGCTCAACCTCTCCAAACGACTATTATCAGCATAGTTTTCCAAAAGACTCTTGCATCAACCACTCAGTGCACCCTCTAAGAGGAAATAATGAATCTGCACTACCTTACTGATTTGATCCCATTCATAAAAGATATATACATGTGCACCAAGTCAATCATCACCTCTAGCAACAACCATTAGATATTTACAGATTCCTAACTCAAAATCTAGTGATTCCCTTCAACTTAACAGAATGCAAAATCTATAAACACATTATAGATCTGTATACAAATAACTTACATATTTGATGAATTTCTGTTCACATTATAAAGGAACAGATTTGGAAACATACACATTGGACATCCCAAACCTGAAAAGTGAATCAACCCTTAAATCAAGAACAAGTAAACGACCCTCTCGGTGTCAGTTAGCGATTGGATGTTTCCCAAATAGACAATCTTTAGCATATGGCACAGTTGAGCTAATTGTGATGAATTAAAGTGATCTTATCAATAAGTCGACTGCAACTACATAGAACTACTTTGAATAGAAAGGTTACTAATTCATCGATAAACTTAGAATAATTTCACAACCAGCATTACAGTACTAGCTGATAATAATCACCAAACTTCATCTATATATACAGACAGATGCAAATCATGCAATCATACAACAAATGGGACATTAAACATCAATGTTCATAAAATCATATATTTTCATAATTAAACACTTCATAAAAGAATAAGTAAGTTGAAGCTATGATTATTTCTCTGAAAACCTATAAAAGACCAAAAGAAAAAGGTCATTTGAAAGGAGAGAATAAAGAAGAGCTGATAAATTAGATTTTGAATCGAAGTGAAAATGCGCTAGAACTTTCCGATCGGGCAACGGTTTCAGTAGCAATTCTTCATTGAACTCTTCTTTTTGTGCTTGTTCACTGGCAACAAAAAGTGAGGCGGGTGAGACGAAGAAGTAGATTGATAGGAGAGAGAAAATCCATTTTGATTCTGCCATTGATGAGTTCTCAATAGAAGCTGTCAAGTGCAAGTAGAAGAAGACGACGATGAAACCCTAACCCAAAGCCCCACCCACCCAAAGCCCCACCCACCCGAACCCCCACACGAGCGGGAAATCACCACATCCAAAAACCAAAACAACAGATCCAAAAACCCAAACCCAAACAACAGGGAAAACGAAGATCCAAAAACGAAAACTGAAAACAAAAATTTAAAAACTAAAAATTTAAAAAGCGATAATTCAAATACTGAAAATTTAAAACCAAAAATGAAAATAAAAAAACGAAAATTATGAAACTGAAAATTTAAAAAGCGAAAGTTAAGAATTGGAAAACGGAAATCCAAAAACAAAAATTCAGAAACGCAAATTGAAAAATGAAAATCCAAAAACTGAGAATTCAAAAACTGATAATCCAAAAATGAAAATTCAAACGACAATTAAAAATAAAATAAAATATACCTGATAAAGAAGCGGCGGTGATACTTGAAGAGGCCGATGATGCTCAGCAACCAACTGAACAAAAATACCAGATCTGAGGAAAATGAATTGAGTGAGAGAGAGAATTGAGTGAGAGAGAGTTGAGTGAGGATTTTATTTCTTATTTACGACAATTGGACGGTTTGGTCGATTGAGTTGGTAATACCAATAAATTAGCGTCTGTCAAACGGACGCTAATTTACTTAACGGACGCTAATTAGCATCGGTTTACAGAAACGGACACTAATTAGCGTCTCTTTACAAGAACGGACGCTAAAAAACAAGAAAGCAGACGCTAATCTACGTCTGTTATATATCAGACGCTAATTTTGATTTTACCGTCCAATTGTACTGTCGGACGCTAAATTCAGACGCTAAAAAAGCGAATTCTTGTTGTGATTGCGCTCTGCATCGTCCCACGTAGGCAATAAAAATAAACCTACATTATTAAACTACAAGCATGAGTGAAGATGAATAATAATTATATTATTATGACTAATAATAATAATAGTAATAGTAATAATAATAATAATAATAATAATAATAATAATAATAATAATAATAATAATAATAATAATAATAATAATAATAATAATAATAATAATAATAATAATAATAATAATAATAATAATAATAATGATATAATAATAATAATAATAATAATAAGGATAACAATAATAATAAAAAAAAAAATTTTACGAAGTGGAGCTTTAAGGATAGAAATTGTCTTGCAAACCTATAAGTTTCTTATTGCCTCCGTTTTGCTCCTTCCGTTTTGGGTAATTATATTTAATATGATGGTTTCTTTGGGAAGCTACGCACTTATTACTTACTTACCCAAAAATAATAATAATAATAAAGCTAGAATCATTTTTTTATTTTAAAAAAGTGCAACGAGGTTATTGATTGCAACTTAACGCAGAAAGACAACAATGTTATGTTGGATTTTAACACATCAAAAATCTAATTTTTTTTATGACAACTTGAATTAATAATCAAATTATAAAGTATCAAGAAATAGTCCAGATTATCTATCTAGTCATGAGAACTATTTTTTACCAATCATATACATGAAGGAAAATACTATAATTAATATAAAAAATAATAATAAGGATGGTAGTTGTGTTTCTTATTGTTTACCCTTGTTGGAAGAATCCAACCTAGTTGGTTTTTTCCTTCTTGAGTGAAGTTTGGGTGTAACCCGGTTCATTGTTCAATAATATCTCTTACTTATTTAGCAAAACAAATAATATAAAAATTAGTTAGGAAATGGGGTTGGCTCAAGAATTGAGCTTTCCCATCTTCCCTAGCAAGGTTTAGGATTCAATTCCTGCTTGGGATTTAATGGGGGAGGGGATTGGGGTGTCTGACTTATAATGGGCCTCTAGGTAGGAAATTAGTTGTAATACATAAAATAAACAACAAAAATTCATGTTAAAAACCTACATCGTGAAAAAGAATAGTAGTAACTTTAATAAATAATAAATAGAAAGAAAATAAACAAAAAAAAGACTGTTAATGTCATTGACCCTCATACATTATACCTCCGTATAAATTCTTTGTTTTCACGAATCTTAGATCAAATATTTATCGGACATTGAAGATATTAAGTCTTTATGCATTGTATGTTGCGCGGAATAAAGAACCACATTGTAAAGTTGGATACTTGTATGGGTCAAGTGAGTTGGTACTATGATGATGATGTGTTGGTGTATAATATTAGATGATGGGTATTATAAAGTATAAGGTCATGGAGAGTTGAATGTGAGAACATCTTATTAGATGTATTTAGGCGTAGTACACCCCGCCTTTTTTTTTAATCTTTCTCACTTTCCTATGCACATCTCCTACTGCACATCTTTGAATTTAAATATCTTTCATTATATAATAGTAAAAATTATAACGATTGAATATTAATAATGTATCAATTGAGACAAATCAAACAAGACCCCACATGACTATATTTTTTATTATATATTGACTAAAATTGAAAAGATTTTGTCTACATATGAATAATGTCAAGATTCTAAGTGAGAACGATAAAAAAAAATAGAGGGAGTATTAGGTAAGGAATAGTGGAGTTACGTGTTGATCATGCATGGAAAAAAGGATGCTAGTGAAGCGATTATGACATAAATGGTTAAATATTGCGCTCATCATTCCACGTATGCAATAAAAATAAACCTACATTATTAAACTACAAGCATGAGTGAACATGCATTATAATTATGATAATAATAATAATAATAATAATAATAATAATAATAATAATAATAATAATAATTTAATAATAATAATAATAGTAGTAATAATAATAATAATAGTAATAATAGTAATAATAATAATAATAATAATAATAATGATAATAATAATAATAAGGATAACATAATAATAATAATAAACTTTTTTTACAAAGTGGGGCTTTATGGATAGAAAGTGTCTTGCAAGCCTATAAGTTTCCTACAACCGTCGTTTTGCTCCTTCCCTTTTGGAAAATTATGTTTAATATGATGGTTTCTTTAGGAAGCTATGCACTCATTACTTATGCAAATAATAATAACAATAAAGCTAGAATCAATTTTTTTTTCAAAATGCAATGACAATTATTGATTGCAACTTAATACAAAAAGACAACAATGCTAAATTGGTTTTAAACGCATCAAATATCTAATTTTTATTATGACCACTTGAATTAATAATCAAACATCTAGTCATCAAAACTATTGTTTAGGTCTTCGTTAACAATTATATACAGGAAGACAAATATTATAATTATTATAAAAAATAATATAAATAAAGGTCAAACAAGAAAAATAAATAAAATAAACGATGCCCAAGGATATAGTTGTAATACATAATATAAACAACACAATTTCATGTATGTCAAATACCTACATCATGAAAAAGAATAATAGTAACTTCAATAAACAAAAAGAAAAGAAAAAATATTGTTAATTTCATTGACCCTCTGAAATTATACCTCCGTTTAAATTATTTGTTTGCACGAACCTTGGATCAAATATTTATCGGACTTTGAAAATATTAAGGCTCTGTAGCATTGTATGTTGCGTGGAAAAAAAAACCACATTGTAAAGTTGGATACTTTTATGGGTGAGGTTAGTTGGTACTATGATAATGATGTGTTGGTGTATTATATTAGATGATGGGTATTAGAAAGTACTATCTTCGTTTTCTAAAGATCTTCCTTGTTACTATTACTACAAATACCAATGAGAATCAAGTTGTTTGGGGTGTGGGGTGTGGGGTGGGTAAGTAGGAGAGAGAAAGGGGTTAAGATTAATAAACAAATAAAAAGGGGTTAAAGTATGAGAAATGGAGTAAAATTGAATTAATAATGTAATGGTGGATCATATGATAGGGACATGAGAGGGTAAAAAGGGAAAAAAAATTCCAAATAAGAAATAAAGTAAAAGAGTGAAAATCTTTTGAAAACGCAATTAAACGGAAAGAGAGAAGATCTTTAGGAAACGGGGGGAGTATGAGGTCAGGGAGAGTTGAAAGTGAGAGCATCTCATTAGATATATTAGGCGTAGTATTAGGTAAGGAATACAGGAGTTACATGACGATCATGCATGGAAAAAAAGATGTTACTCAGGTGATTTTGACGTAGATGGGCAAATATTGCGCTCATCAACCCACATAGGTAATAAAAATAAACTTACACTATTAAACTACAAGCATGAGTGAAGATGAATTATAATATTATTATTACAAATAATAATAATAATAATAATAATAATAATAATAATAATAATAATAATAATAATAATAATAATAATAATAATAATAGTACAGGAAATTAGTTGTAATACATAAAATAAACAACACAAATCCATATTAAAAACCTACATTATGAGAAAGAATAATAGTAACTATAATAAATAATAAATAGAAAAGAAAATAAACAAAAAAGACCCTAAGATATTTATCATCCCTATTAAATAACCCATGCACTTGGATTTTATTTCATTTTACATTTTTTTACTCATCTACCATCACATCCAATAATTGAAGACACGCTCCAATAATCGTCTATAAATAGGGCCTTCCAACACTTCCCTTTTTCACCAAACTCACTACATTCAACTATACAACAAACAAAAAATGGCTCAACAATTTCCCTTCCTCTTCCAAGCTGCCACCATCCTTCTCATCAGTGCAGCAATTGGAGCAGCGGGGCAGGTGAATGTTGAGAACATCACACCCAAACTCATCTCTACCAACGAAGTTATCAGAAATTCGGGGGCCAAAACCATCCCAAACAGCTGGTTCAGGATTCAGAAACATCATTTAGGTCCATTATATGCATACAAAATATTATTTTGTTACCTCATTCCTCAACTTGGTAGTGGTCTAAGCCGTGAGCACTGTGAACAGATTGCTGAAGAGAACGGTGATTTCACTTCTCTGATTGGGACTGGAAGGAACTCTATATCTTCTTCTTCTAGTTCCCTAATCGGGACTGGGAGGAGTTCTTCTTCTTCTAGTTCTCTAGCTGGGACTGATTTGATATCTATAAGTAAGGATGGCCTTGTTTCTCTAATTGGGACTGGGGCGAATGATGTGATATCTATAAATCACGGTGGGTATAGTACTCGCGACCTGCTGTCTTCTTAATTGTGTTTGATTTAAACAAGGTTACTATCACTATTACTTAATAATATTAATTCATAGGTATATACTATGATACTATCTAGTATCTACGTATCTAAATTAAATAATGGTCATTCCTCCTGTATCTCAGCATCAGTTCACTTGTTTAAGGAGGAGGTTTCTACTTTGTATCAGCTAGGGGTGTAAGTTCGGTTTTTGGTTTGGTTTTAGGTCAAAACCAAACCAAACCGAAATAAATTCGGTTTTGAAATTTCCAAACCAAATCCAAATTCGACTCAATCCAAACCAAACCAAACCAAAATATGAAACCAAAAACCAAACCAAACCAAACTAAACCAGATTTTTTTTATCTTTTAAAATCCAAACCAAAACAAACCAATTTTTTTTCATATTCCAAAATCCAAACCAAACCGAAATGAAATTAAATCAAACCAAGATAAAAACCAAACCGAATTTAAACCAAACTTTTTGATCATTTGTATTTTAAGTGACAATATTTTTGTATTTTCGTAATTAATATTAAAAAAAAGAAACACAAAAAAATAATAGACAAAATTCGTATGTTAAGTGACAATAATTCGGTTTTTTTCGGTTTTCCAAAACCAAAACCAATCCAAACCGAAAAACCGATTTTTTTTTTTTTTTTTTGAATCCAAACCAAACCGAATTTCAAAAAAAACCAAACCAAATTACTAATTCGGTTTGGTTTGGTTTGGTTTTCGGTTTTTAACCAAATAACTTACACCCCTAGTATCAGCTATAAAAATGTAACTCTTGTTGTCGTTGTATAAATATGCCATTATTAGAACTTAATAACTTTAGTTTGCTGCTGATTGATACTCCCTCTGTCCCAAAATATAGTTCTCATTTTCCTTTTTTCACAATAATTTATGTAAGTAGAATCTAAGAGGGATAATAAAGATTTTTTTTTATTTACATAAATGTTATATGGAAAAAGATGATTTTAGGAGAGAGAATGGAGAATAATTGGTGAAAGAGCATTAATTGTAACGTTTTGGTTGAATAAACAATGGAAAAAACAAAATTCAAGAATCAAATAAATGATAGGACACGATTTTTCTAGACAAATTACGGAAAAATGTAGAACTTAATATGAAAATGAGAACTATATTTTGGGATACCAAAATGGAAATGGAAAATATATTTTGGGACGGATGGAGTACATACTAATTTTACTTCGTTTCTCATCTAGCCGCATTGGATTGGCTTAGAGTTTACTACTCCCTCCGTCCCATAATATAGTGTTTGTTTCTTTTTTACTCGGTCTCGAAGACGTAACTTTGACCTTTTATATCTTCAATTCAATATTAATAAAAAATTTAAAAAATTGATATTATGAAACTACATATTAAGACGAATTTAACAAGATCTCACATGAATATGTTTTTTTATATATACAAATGAGAATATTTGGTCAAAGATTTTAAAATTTGACCTACCAAAATGAAGTAGCTAGGCACTATATTATGGGACAGAGAGAGTAATAAGCAACTATGTAAAGAAAGTAGTAGTAGAACCCTAGCTAACTAATTAGTAACTACCAAGCTTGCTTAGTGGAGGTGGTCGGCAACTGATCAACTTGTGACTTTGAGGTCACAAGTTCGAACCTCGTTACCTACTTGTAGGGTTCCTAAAAAAATTAGTAATTATCATGTATTATTTTATTTTTTTTTTGCTAAGTCAAAGAAGTATATTGCAAACCATTCATAAAACATACAACCTACAGAGCAACCAAGGGGAGGCAAACCAACTAGGTTGGACCCCCTATCCCAAGGCCCTCAGACACCCTTTACACACACACTTGAAGTGCTAGCTCCCTAAGCCACCTTCTATTAGATGTTGAAACTTTTTTAGGGATGACACTATAGCATATATCAATGACATCTTTCTGCACTCTATACACTGTGTTATTTACAGAATGAACAGTTTGAGACTAGTACACCTCATTTCAAATTCTCCATATATGGTATACCAAAGCTCCTAGCACAACAGCATAGACTTGCTTCTTAAATTTGGATTCCCTGCATCTGCTAATCCATTGGATAAAGTTCTGTGCATTCAGATTACTCTTCTGAATTCCCACCCATATCATTATCTTCCTTAGTACAGCCTTGTTGTAGCAACATTCAAAGAACAAGTGCCCTTGATTTTCCTCATTCATTCCACATATCAAACATTGATCTGTTTCTGCAATTCCCATAGCATATAATCTTTTTGTAGTCTGTAATCTATCCAATTTCATCAACCACAGGAAGAATCTATGCTTTGGGCTTACCATTCTGTCCCACACATATTTGTCCCATTGTATCTTGATGAATTCTCCTGTCAATATATTATATATTGACTTGACTGAATATACAGGCATATTCTGTAGCACAACCACATTTATCCTGCCCTTAGTTTCATCTTTGACCTCACAAATCTTCTTCCAATACCAGCTACAACCTTGGGCAGGTTTGTAATCCCACCACTCATCATTCTTTACATATAATTCACTCACCCACTTAATCCAAAGGTTATCTTTCTTGTTAGCCAGCGCCCATGAATATCTACCCATTATAGCCTTGTTCCAGCATACTAAATTCCTCACACCTAATCATCCTGGATACTTAGGCATCTGTATTTCATGTATAACCTTCTTTGGCAGGACAAAAATTTGGGACCAGTACACCTGGATACTGAGCAGTATTGCATTAACAAGTACCAATCTACCCTGGTAAGAAATATTCCTACTACTCCAGCATCTCACTCTTGCTGTCATCTTCTCCACCGGCATCATACATTCCTTCACTCCCAACCTTTTGTGGCTGATTGGGACCCTTAGATATCTAAAAGGTAGCTTGCCTCTAGTGAACCCAGAAACATTCCAAATTCTTTGAACCTCCACATCCTTCATTTTAGCTGTGTACACTTCTGTTTTTTCTCATTTAACTCCAAGCCTGAAACATTGGAGAAATGCTTGAAGCCTTGTAGCATCAGATACACAAATTTGAACTCACCTTTACTGCATAATATAAGGTCATCAGCAAAACAAAGATGATTAAACTGCACCCCTGAGCATCTTGGATGGTATTTAAAATCTGAATTCTCCCCTATCATCTTCATTGTTCTGGATAGGTAGTCCATACCAATGACAAACAGTAAAGGTGACATAGGGTCACCTTGTTTGATGCCCCTTCTTCCCAGCAAAATAGCCACATCAGCTTCCATTGATTACCAATGTGTATTGTCATGTATTATTGAGTGTTGACTTTGTTAAAACACAAACCTTTATTATTTGTCTACTTCACACAAGTCTCTTATGTTCACCTTATTATAAGATAAACTAAATACTACTTGGTCTAGTGGTTAAAACTTTAGTGCATGAACTTGAGGTCACGGGATCAAAACCTATACTATGCAATTTCTAATTTTTTTTATTGTACATGGATTACATGATCTAAAACTCCTTAGGGAGAGCGCCACGTGGCACCGTTCTTGGTTTACGCACGCCTTTTAATATACTACCTCTGTTTTTTTTTTAGTTGCAACGACTAGACATTTTCCCTCTCTACTTTATGTGAAATCGTTGCAACTAAAAAAAACAGAGGTAGTAATATAATAGATTAAATTCAGATAAATTCAAATTAGTTAAAATAAGTTCATATAAGATCTAATAAGTTCAGTTCAGCCAAACTAAGGTATGACACTCTCACAAAATAATGTTTTCGATAAGTTCGAATTAGTTCAGATAAGGCCTAATTAACAAGTTCATATAAGTTTAGTTAAGTTCATATTAGTTTAGATAAGTAAAAATAAGTTAAATATAACATAATTGCTATGAAACAAAAACTAATTCTTATAAGAAAAAATGGACACAATAACTTACAGCTGACCATGGGTCGGGCGGGACTTTGGCAAAAAAAAGTAGGTCATGTCGGGCCAAAACCGCGGGTTGGTCAGGCCAGGCCAAGGTTCGGGCAAAAAAATTCGTGCCAAAGACCGGTATTTCGGGACGGACCTAACGGGCTGTTCGGGCCATTTTCGGGCCGGGCCAAAATTTAGCATATTTTCCCGAATCTAGGTTGCCCTTGACCTCGAATTTTTTCCCAAAACATCGGGTCGGGCCGACTGCGGACCGAAAATCGTGCTCAAACCCCGCCCATTTATTGTGCCGGATTAGACCCGTAGGTCGGACACATCTTGATCACCTTTACAATTTCTACTTAACGCATTATTCCATTTCTCCACACTGAAGCATCTGTTTGGGAGGAGAAACTATTGAAAAAAGGGAAAAAGAGGTTAGGAAATTTTGTTTTAACTAACGATTAATAAAATGCCGAATTGAAGTCAAACATATATAAGGTAATTAATGTTTACATCCGTATTAATTAGAAAATAGGAGTTTACGGTTATCAGAGACAGATGTGTAAGTCAGAGTTATTTGGAAAAATGGACTAAAGGTTAGAGTCATTTGAGATAGTTTTCCTAAGTTAATTATTTAGTCTAAAAGTATAGTATTTATTCATTAAAATATAAATTATACTTCTTCTATTTTAAAATAGATGAAACGTAGGGGAGAGGCATGAATATTTAGGAGAGCTAGCGTTGAGAGATGTATAAGATGAGGAATTCATGTGATGATGAAAAGACGTATAAAGAGAAGTGGCAGATCTACTACTATATGGGGTAGTCGCAAAGTACGTAGCGGACTATCCAAGTAAGATTTCTAAGGTTGTGCTAGCTTGATATTCCTATTTCCAAATTTTTATTAAGTGGGAAAGACTTAGTTGTTAGAAGTGGAAGATTCTTATAATTAATTAGTTGTTAGTCATGTTGTTAGCAAAGCCAATCTAGTGATTTATATTGTGGTTCACCTTAATTCACTTGAGTTCTCTAAACGAGTTTGGATAGGAGGTTGTCTAAGTATCGCAGAAAAAGTTGTTGCTTCTGATTTTTTTTTTTTTTAATTAATAATAATTTCTAGTGGACGGTGTCGTTCTCCTAAAAGAAAGTTAATTAGAGGTAGTTTGGTGGTGCAACTATGACATTTTAAAAAAGAGGCAAAGGGTTCAAAACCTCTAATGTATCTAGAATTGTCGCTTCAAAGTGAAATTTTCCTAAATACATGATGCATCTATTCGATTAAATTGCTTTCATCTTTATTTTTAAAATCAACTTCAAAATGCTTTTCTAAAGTGGCAAATATTTGTTTTACATCTTCTGTGCGAAAATGCTCCATTTTAATAAGATTTTCTTAATTGTGGTATTGGTCGTCCTAAAAGGTACCTTAAAATACCACAAGTATACGGGTCAACTAAAGTAAATATAAGGTAAGCAAGATATAGTTTCCCACAAGGAGGTCTATAATCAACTACCAAATTAAGAAATATTAATTAGACGATTCGGAAATAGTGAATGATGGTGATAAACTAGAATTTTTTCCTTGAATAATGCAAATAAGGGGATTAATTCCCAAAATGTGCCACAAAAATTTTATTTCCCTGCGTACCGTCCACGTAGGACGGCACGCGAGAAATTTTTTTTTTTTTTTAAACTTTAGTAAAACCGCTACTCAGAGTAGCGGTTAACGCATAAAAACCGCTACTCCAGGTAGCGATTATATTTAAAATTAACCGCTACTTGACGCTACTCAGAGTAGCGGTTTACAAGGCTCTGGACCCGCCCCTAGTGAAATTCCCAAAATCAAACCTAAGCCCCAAATTCTCACACATGAAGTAATTTTCTCTCAAACTCTCTTCTCCCTCTCTCTCTTAACCCGACGGCAGCGAACTTGCGCACCTCACCGCACACGGCCACCGGAGCTCAGCCAGTACTCACCGGAGCAGCGCACCTCGCACCTCAACTCTCTCTTGCGACGACAGCAGCGCACCTCGCACCACCACCTCTCTCTTGCGACGACAGCAGCGCACCTCGCACCTAGCCCTAGCCTGATTTTTGTGAGTTTTTTTTTTTTGTTTTTTTTTTAATTTAATTTGCTTAGCATGCCATATTTGTTATGTATTTTAGGTTTGTAACTGTTAGATGGAAATTGTTTAGTTTGATTAGTATAATTTATTTGTTGATGGTTAATTTTGTATGAATGGGAAGGTTAGTATAATTGGAAGGTGATTAGTAAAATTCGAAGGTTATTAGCATATTGTTTAGTTGTTTGATTAGTATAATTTAGTGCTTGGTTGGTTAAAAATGGATTTGAGCATTTTGTGATGGTTGATTTTGCATGAATTGTTGTGTTTAAGTTATAAATACTACTAGTATAGGTGAAAAACAGTGTTCATATTGTTTGAATGTGTAGAATAAGAATAACTTAAACATTATGTTTTTTGTATGTAGAATATGGAACAACCTAAATATCCTCTATACCTTTATTGGAATGGTGAATTATCTCAAAATGATGTTGATATTGTGTATAGAGGTGGAAGGAAAAAGTTTTTGTTCATCAATTCCGGTATGATGTTTCAAGAGATTCTGAATAGGGTATATGACGTTGTTGGATGTGATCATATGTATGTGGAACTGAAATTGTTTATGAGATATCCGATGCCGGGAATATATGTGCCAATTGCACTAGAGGATGATGAGTCACTGAGTGCTATGTGGCTTTCAGTGACACAAACGTCAGCCATGGCAATGGAGGTGTACATTGAACAAGTTCCCAAAGAGAGAAATGTGCAAAGTAATGTGGGTTATGTACCTTCAATGGACTTTAGGGATAGCATGGAGGTACCGACATCAGCTCCTAATATGCAATTTGAATCATTTACTAGCATGTTGTCAGACCCACATTATGTTAATCAGCACATGAATGAGTTTATTTCTCCTGCTTCGTCTCCCCACATACCATCCACATTCCATCTTGACACTCTACATCAAAATGATGTTGATTTTTTGGGAAACAAGGAGGAGCATGTGGATTCTGATAGGGATGAGGATGATGATGCTAGAGAATTAGCTGACAAGGCAATAAAGGTTGGTGTTCCTTCACAAGATTGGCTTAGAGTTGACGAAGTTGATCAAAGGTTAATAGATTCATGGATGACTTGGAATTGCACTGGTTCATTGACTGTGGCTTCTGAATTTGAGATAGGACAAGAGTTCGCCTCATTGCAGCAATTAAAGAATTTTGTGAAAGCATGGTCGATCTCTAGAAACTAACCAGATGTTTCGGGTGTTAGAGTCAGAGCCCACAAAGTATGTCATTGAATGTGCCAGAAAGGAAGTGTGTCACTGTCCATGGAGGTTGCGTGCAATCATGACTAAGTCGTTCTCATTCAAAATTGTACGATATGTTGGTCCACATGCAAGCAATTGTTTAGGAGACATAACATGTGGAGACCATCCTCTCATTTCATCAGATTTCGTTGCTGATCTTATCGAGAATTTCATTAGGACTGATTCTTCAAGTTCAGTCCATCCTTACTTTTGTGAAGAACCAATATCAATTTTCAATAACATATAAGAGAGCTTGGTTAGCAAAACAAAAGGCAATCAGCAATATTTTTGGTGATTGGGAGAAGTCGTATCAAGAGTTACCGAGGTACTTGCAAGCCTTGAAAGAGTCCAATCGAGGCACTGTCGTTTACTGGAGTACGATCCCAACACAAGATCCTACTACGCACATCTTTAGGAGGGTCTTCTGGGCTTTTAAACCCTCCATTTCCGGATTCCGTCATTGTCGGCCTCTTATCACTATAGATGGTACTCACTTGTACGGGAAATACAAAGGCAAATTATTGATTGTTATGGGAACAGATGCTAATTTCCAGCTATTCCCACTTGCCTTTGCTGTTGTGGAGGAAGAAAGCACGGAGGACTAGTCTTGTTTTTAGCTTGCATTAGACGTTCCGTCACAGATAGAAAGGATTTGTGTGTCATCTCTGATCGTCATAGGGGTATCCTTGCAGCTATGAACGAGCCTGGTAGTGGATGGGAAGAACCATATGCACATCACCGCTTTTGTGTGCGTCATCTTGCTTCGAACTTGAATTCGAAGTATAAGAATGTTGTCATCAAGAATCTATTCGGAAAAGCTGCATATGCTAGGAGAAAAGGAAGTTTTTGTACTAATGGATCGAATTGGCTCCATTAATGTCGAGGCAGTAGATATTGTTGGACATTCCCCTTCATCTATGGTCTCTGCATCATGATGGTGGGTGTAGATATGGTGTGCAAACCACCAACATGTCTAAAGTGTTTAATGTTGTCCTAAAAGGGGCAAGATGTCTTCTGATCACTGCTTTGGTAAGAATGACATTTTATCGTGTCAATTCTTATTTTGCTACAAGGAGAGAATTAGGTAGAAAAAGACCTGAGGAAGGCCATGATTATAGCCCGAAGGCGACTAACATCATTGAAAAGAACATGGAGAAGGCAAGTGCTCATGAGGTGATTGTGTTTGATTATGAACGAGGGCTATTTGAGGTCACTACTGGTCGTGGAGACCGTATTGCAGGGAAAGGTGGAAAGAAACACACGGTTAACTTAATGCAGAAGACATGTACATGTGAGAAAGTCATAATATATAAGTTGTCGTGTTCTCATGTCCTTGCGGTATGTCGTCACCGGAGCTTGTCATATAGTGGTTTTGTGGACGCTTCTTTTCTGACTAGCTCGTATCGATCTACTTATATGTCCTTTTTCAAGCCTGTGCCTGATATGCATAATTGTTCTCCATATGATGGTCCGAGAATTATAGCTGATGAGAGGCTAAAACGTGGAGTTGACGTCCACGGTCCACTCGAATACAAAATGAAATGGATGCAGCTGATAGGTCTGGCAAATATAGATGTAGTATGTAAGGTTTCAGGACACAATAAGCAAATAAGAACGGTGAAGGAACATCTGGGTAAATGTTTTCATATTTTTTAAATTTCATAAATTTATATTATTTTCATAGTCGTCATTGTGTTACTAACCGGTATATATTTTTTTTCTTATTAGGTCTGATGGCGCAATCCATCTTTCCCGGCCCCACTGATCGCAGCGTTCTACCCTCCAGGACCAGCATCGGAGTGAGGATGTCTGAGGGGAGTAGCGGACACGTATTATCGTTCGGTTGCATCATCACAGTCTCTATCTTGACTGGAGATTCACGAGAGGGTTCTTCGGTATGTCGAGCTGCTGGTTTTCTCGGCATACATCGTTTGGTAGGGGGAGGTTTGGAGATTGATAGACCACTTCTGACGGCATTAGTGGAGCGATGGAGGCAGGAGACCCATACATTTCATTTGACTGTTGGGGAGGCGACGATTAATTTGGAGGATGTCGTTGTTATCTTTGGACTTAGAGTGCACGGGGCACCTGTTACTGGTCGAGGCGAGGGTAACTAGGCTACATTAGTTTTCGAGTTGTTAGGGATTTGGCCCAACACACCGGAGAACGAGCCCAAAGTTCTCCAGGGTTCGTCTTTGAGATTGACATGGCTTCGGCAACATTTTTTCTTGTTGCCGAATGATGCTGATGAGGTGACAGTACTACGATTTGCACGTGCTTACATTCTTTGGTGATGGGGTCCATTCTTTTTGCTGACAAGAGTGGAGATGCAGTCCAGGTTCTTTATCTCCCACTTTTAGCTGATCTCGACGTAGCAGGGACATATAGTTGGGGTAGTGCGACCCTTGCATACCTGTATCGGCAGCTATGTCGGGCATCACAGAGGGGTGCGAGGGAGTTAGGTGGCCCTGTGTTGTTGTTACAGATTTGGGCATGGGAGCACATACACATTGGCAGACCTCGGATTTCGAGGGTGCGGGACCCACCTCCACAGTTTGACGAGGCCGTTCCTATTTTAGGCTCCCAGCATGTTCCGGGGCTTGACCCCTTAGCTGTCAGGTAATATTCAATGTCTCACATTTGTTGACATTATTTAGTTTCATTTTTCTCATGGATAATAACGTATATTTCTTTTCAGTTGGCTTCGAGTACACATCACTAGGTCCACACAGCAGGTGGGCTTCCTTACTACAGGGATGCACTTGACCATCAGACGGACGAGCAGGTACATAGGGTCGTACTTGCCTAACTTATATACATTGGTAGACTCTTCTTTTGCCTAATATTTGTAAGATTCTATTTTTTGTAGATGACTTGGCAGCCATATACTGATGCGAGACTGGCGTTGTTACCTGCTATATGTCGAGCTGATCGACATGTATGGCGCACAGTGGCCCCACTTATCTGTTTCGACATTGTAGAGTTCCATTTCCCTGGTCGAGTTATGCGCCAGTTTGGATTCGAGCGACGATTCCAGCACCTTCTGATACGAGCACAACCCTTCATGCCATAGATCGGAGGTCGAAGAACAAGAACTATCCGCTCAGACATCGACCTTACATTGCACATTGGGATGAGCGCGAGGGACACATAGTTCAGGGCACTCCTTTTAGTGGTCGTACTCATGCCTTTGAGGAGTATATGATATGGTTTCGTCGCATCACGAGGTTACGCCTGACGAATCCATCGAGGCGACCACCTTCTACACATTATCAGCCTGCGTCTGCAGATATAGTACTGGTAAGTTCACTGATTTTTAGTTGCACTTTTATTTATTTATACGACTATATAATATGTATTTTTCTTTCTATTCAGGCACATACTTTATCTGATATTGCTCATAGGTGCGGTACTGTACTAGAGGCTTCTGAGTCATTGCCTCCAGATATGGTGCGTGAGTTGTATGCGCAGACATTGCGACTATGAGGGGACTGTGTGTTGATGCTGTTGGCCGAGCTGGACATGGCCACATCGTACAGGGCGTGCCTACTTCTGCTGGATATACATCGACTTCTACATCTTCTACGTCTGCTGCCCATATATCTACCACGACAGCTTTGCTTTCACCTCCAGTCAGTCAGAGGGCCTATCGACGACGTTCTGACACTACTCCCCCTTCTCTTGATGCCATTGCAGAGACTCATAAGATCACACCTAGCTCATCTACACCTTCACAAAAGAAGAAGAGAGGGTTTTAGCAATTTCATTTATTGTTTATGTAGTTAGTTAACATTATGTTACATTTTAAACTTTGTTTGTGATTGACATACTACCTCTGTTTTTATTTAGTTGCAACGTTTTGACTTTCACGCTTGCCAATGTACAATTTCAAATCGTTTTATCTCTAATTGTATGTAAGTAAAAATTATAAAAATTTGATATTATGAAAGCTTCCATCGAAACGAATCAAACAAGACCCCACATGACTATATTTTGTTTAATATATAAATTAATAAATGTGGTCAAATAAGAGAACATGAATAGTGCAATTTGTCAAACGTTGCAACTAAAAAAGAACGGAGGTAGTATTTTCTCAATCTAACTTGTAACTAAAATTTTTTTACATACATTTGAATGTGGATGAACTTGGTGATGGGTGATCAATGTGGCTTATATTTGGTGTTATTGAATGGAATTTGATGCTGGAATTGCAGGTTGGATAATGTTGAAATTGGAGGTTGGATAATTGTTTGGAATTGCTGGAATTGCAGGTTGGATGCTTGTTTGGGATTGCTGGATTTTTTTTGCCTTTCTGGCACTTGGCCAGTTATGTGGAAACAATGCAGTGAGTGGTGTAATGGGTACAAAACCGCTACTCCGAGTAGCGGATTATGTGAATGAACCGCTACTCGGAGTAGCGGTTTACTGGTGTCTTGGACCCGGGGAACAAAACCGCTACTCCGAGTAGCGGTTCAGTCATTTAAAACGCTACTCCGAGTAGCGGTTTATGTGAAAGAACCGCTACTCGGAGTAGCGGTTTTGTTTGAAGGAATCGCTACTCCGAGTAGCGGTTTACCTCCGCTAAAACAAAAAAAAAACTTTTTTTCGCGTGTCGTCCTACGTGGACGGTACGCAGGGAAATAAATTTTTTGTGGCACATTTTGGGAATTAATCCCCTTTTTGGCATTATTGAAGGAAAAAATTCTGATAAACTAGACTACTAAAATAATAACTGTACTAATTCTAACACTAAAAGGGTGGGATAATAGGTAAGAATCAAATATGAGAAATAGTTCTATGACTTAGATTTCGCCAATTAACTTCTACAATGAAATTAAACTAATTGCAGGATAAAATAATTAGATCGCAATGGTCGAATTCCTAATGTATATCAACCCCTCTTCCAAGGTGGAAAACGTATATTTGAATACTAATTTTATGCCTACTTCCGTGGTCATAAAATTTAGAACAAAATCATTAAGAATAAGAATTCATATAAAAGACCATCCTAAATGTATAACTATTTCTAAAATTATACTACTTAGCGTTTACTAATCCCATGAACTAATATTGAACTTTCACTTCCGCTAAAAATCCAATACCTTAAACATACAATTGAACTCAAGGTTACCAAATTGCAATTTAAATTAAAATAACCCAACAATAATTCAATTCATTGACAGAAAATTAAAAGACTACATCTAGTCCTAGAACATGGAAACTTAACTAGACATAACAACTAAATCAACCCAACTAATTGACAATAAAATTCTGAAATTAAGCATAATAAGTGACAAAATTTAATAGCATAAACTAAGAGAAGAGAGAAAGAAACTCCAGATTCATAAGAATCAGTTGAACGTTCGCTTGCTCTCGCGTCGGCGTCGCGTTTCTGATCTTTGTGGCTTTACGTCCTCTGTAGTCTGTCCTTCGCCCAGACTTTCATCCTCTCTCTGTTGTGAGTCTTTCCACTCCTCCCCCTGTACTACTCAATGTTGCATCCCCCTTTATTAGTCTTAGGTTTTCCTTCTTATTTTTCAATTGCTTTCTTTGCTGCGTGGATCTGTTTTTGATGATAGGTTTTGGCCCATTTTCTCTTTTATATTTCTTCTTGTCATCTGTCTTAGGTTGCTCCGTTGCTGTAGGAGTGTGGCTTTTCTTTTTTATTTTTTCATTATATTATTGCTTGTCTTTTTTTGGGCTTTAATGGAACACTTTCCTAAACTTTCTTTCTTTTTTTTATCCAAACATGTGTTAACATAGAAATTGAAATGAGGGGTTAGAGAGAGAAACTCTCTCCTCTCTCTAGGTACTTCAATGAAACAGTAACGATTTCTGGAATTTTGAGTTTCTTTAGATGCAACATCTTAGCCATGGCGAGAACATCAAAACAACAGAAATCACATAGTAAACCAAAAGGACCTGTCTCGGATTCGAATGCGAAGAAAACGAAGTCAATGGATGAGTTGCTTGGTGTGCAAGCAATGGAAGTCGAAATGAGGGATGGTAATGAAGAAAATGATGTTCTAGAGCTGCAGAGAACTCAAAAATCTCACAGGATGTTTTCAGAATGGTTATCCTCGATGAATACGAATGCTGAGAAGATAGATAAGGAAAAGCGAAGCAAGCTGAGCTGGGCTGATCGAAGTGTAAGGGAGGTGGAACCTATCCCGATTTTGCAATTCTCTGATAATGAGGTATGTTCAGAGAACTCTGACCCTATTGATGATGATAGATGTATAGAGAATGTTAATAGGAATAACACAATGCGAGAAACTGTGAAAATTGAGCTTGAGGATGTCCAGCCTGAGGTGGATTTTTGGAGGTCATCAATCATATGTTATGTGATTGGTGCAAATCCACCACCATTGGTGATGGAAGGATATGTGAGGAGAATATGGAGGAACAAGAAGGTGGATAAGGTAAATATGTTGAAGAGAGGGGTATTCATTGTGCGATTTACAACGATGGAATGCAGAGATCAGGTTCTAAGTGGGAGTGCGAATTTCTTTGATAATAAGCCCCTTATTGTCAAGGCCTGGGATCCTGATATGGATGTTATGAAACAGAACTTTGAAGTTCTCCCTATATGGATACAGGTGATGGTGGATTTTAAATACTGGAATACTTCATGCTTAAGGAAGTTGGTGAGCCCAGTGGGGAAGTATATAAAAGTGGATCAAGCTACTGAGAAAAGAGAGAAGCTCCAATTTGCTCGTGTGATGATTGAAGTTGCAGTGAATCAGGAATTTCCTGATCAATTGAACTTCATAAATGAGAAAGGAGTGGAGGTGGTGTATGAGATCAAGTATGAATGGAGACCTACCATTTGTGGTAATTGTAAGAAAGTGGGACATACACAGGAAGACTGCAGGGATAAGGGTGGTCAGGTGAGTAGGAAGGTTTGGCAACAAAAACAACCTGCTAAACAGATTATAAGTCCAGCACCTAGTAGAGTGGAGGAAAAAAATGATGTTGAGATGCAAGTGAAGGTTATAGCTAAAGTGCAGGAGCCTCAGAGGGTAACTACACAAAATGCCTTTGAGATCCTAGATAGCTTACAGAATGAGGAGATCATGGTGGGAAACATTGATTGTGGAGCAAGAAAGGGTGAACAAGGGAGAGGGAGCTCTCCCCATGAAAATGGATAGCATTTTTTGTTGGAATGTCAGGGGCATCTCTAGTGTTAATAAGCAGTTGGATGTCAAAAATTTGCTAAACACTAGAACCCTGGGATTAGTTAGTCTCATTGAGACTAAGGTCAAAGTTAATAAGATGGGAGACCTGTATAAAAGACTTTTTAGTGGGTGGTGTTTTTGCTCTAACTCAGCATATCACCAAAATGGCAGAATTATTGTTGCTTGGAATGCACTATCCTTCCATGTCAACATTATAGCAATGTCAGCTCAAGTAATTCATTGCATGGTAGAAGGGTGTAGTAGTAAAACAAAATTCTACTGCACTTTTGTTTATGCCTTTAATCAGGCTGATAGAAGGGAGGGACTATGGAGGGATCTGATGAATTTTGAAGCACAGATCCACTTACCATGGCTGGTGCTAGGAGATTTTAACTGTATGATGCATAGAGAAGAGAGAATGGGTGGAAATGTGAGAGAAGCAGAGTTGCTGCCTCTGAGAGATGTGCAGAGAGATGTGGGTTGAGTGATCTCAAATCTACTGGAGCTTACTACACCTGGAATAATAAACAGGAGGGAGAGGCCAGAGTCTTTAGTAAATTGGATAGGGCTCTTTGTAATGATAAATGGCTGGAGATGTTACCTACTTCTGAAGCTTGGTTCATGCCTGAAGGGCTGTTTGATCATAGCCCAATATTAGTGAGAGTACATAAGGAAATAGTGCAGGGGAACAAGCCTTTCAAATATTATCAGATGTGGAGTAAAGCCCCTGATTTTCAAAGAAGAGTTAGTGATGCTTGGTCCACAAATGTTACTGGCACTGCAATGTTCTGTGTAGTCCAAAAATTGAAGCTGGTTAAGAAGGAAATGAAGCAGTTGAATAAAGATGGGTTTGCAAACATCCAAACTGCTGATACTCAGGCCCATGAAAAGCTACTGGAGTGTCAGAAGAAGCTCATGGAAAGAAATGATCTATGTACCAGAGAAATGGAAACAAAGGCAGCAGCTGAATATAGGAGAATTCATGAGAATTTTCTTCATTCCTGAGACAAAAAGCAAAGTAGAATGGATTGCTCATGGTGATGAAAATAGTGCTTTGTTTCACAAAGCTATCAAGCAAAGAAGACTTCACAATACCATTTATGGTATTCATGACAGCTCTGGAGTTTGGAGAGAAAATGAAAGAGTGAATGAGGCTTTCATTGAGTATTACAAGAAGCTACTGGGCACAGCAAAAGAGCATGAGACTAGAATTAGCCAGGAGATCATGGAAAGAGGCAAATTTCTTACTGAAGAGCATCAGATAGCCTTCTGGAACCGGTGACAGGTGAAGAAATCAAAAAAGTGCTGTTTTCTATTCCTGGGGAAAAATCCCCTGGTCCTGATGGGTTTGGAACCCATTTTTTTAGAGACTCATGGCACATTGTGGGGAATGAAGTAATTCAAGCAGTTAAAGAGTTTTTTCAGAATGGAAAACTCTTGAAAGAAGTCAATAACACTCTTATCACTTTAGTGCCTAAAGTGAAATGCCCAGGTCATGTCACTGAATACAGACCAATAGCATGCTGCAATGTGATATATAAAACTATCACTAAAGTTATATGCAACAGATTAAGCAAGATACTACCTGAGATCATTGCTGAGAACCAGGGAGCCTTTATCAAAGGAAGGTTTATTGCTCATAATGTGCTAATTTGTCAAGATATGGTGAAAGGGTATGGTAGGAGCAAGGCTAGTCCTAGTGCATCATTAAGATGGACTTGAAGAAAGCTTATGATTCAGTTGACTGGAGTTTTATTGAAAGCTTACTCAAGGCCTCAGTGTTCCTGATAAATTCACACAGCTGATTATGGAGTGTGTCAAATCACCTCACTATACCTTAGTGATCAATGGGAGTTGTTGTGGCTATTTTCCTGGAAAGAAGGGGCTGCGACAAGGTGATCCTATGTCACCTCTTCTGTTTGTAATTGGGATGGACTACTTGTCTAGAACATTGAAGATGATAGGGGAGAAAACTGATTTTCATTTTCACCCTAGATGCTCTGGAATTAAGCTAAACCATCTGAGTTTTGCTGATGATCTCATCCTGTGTTGTAAAGGTGAGTTCAAATCTGTTTACATGATGCTTCAAGGGTTCAAACACTTCTCTAGTTATCGGTTTGGAGGTAAATGAAAAAAAACAGAATTATACAGTAGGCATGAAGGAAGAGGAAGTTCAAAGAATCCTGAATGTTTCAGGTTTCACTAGGGGGAAAATGCCTTTTAAGTACCTTGGGGTCCCAATTAGTCACAAAAGATTGGGGGTGAAAGAGTGTATGGTGTTAGTGGAAAAGATGACAGCAAGGGTGAGGTGCTGGAGTAGTAGAAATATTTCTTACCAGGGTAGATTGGTTTTAGTAAATGCTGTTTTACTAAGTATCCAAGTGTACTGGGCTCAAATGTTTGTTTTGCCAAAGAAGGTTATTCATGAAATTCAGATGGTTTGTAGAGCATATCTTTGGACTGGAAATTATTTCAGTAGCAGGGGTGGCTATGTAGCTTGGGAGAAGGTTTGCAGACCTAAAAATGCTGGAGGCTTAGGGGTGAGGAATTTAGAGTGTTGGAAAAGGCTACTATGGGGAGATTTGCTTGGGCTTGGAAACCAAAAAAGATACCTCTGGATCAAGTGGGTGAATGAGCTTTATGTGAAGAATGAAAATTGGTGGGATTATAAACCTAATCAAGGTTGCAGCTGGTATTGGAAGAAAATTTGTGAAGTAAAAGATGAACTTAAAGGAAAACTCAGTGAAGCTGTGCTACAGAATATGAATGAATATTCTGTTAAGTCAATATATACTATATTGACAGGTGAATTTACCAAGATTCATTGGGATAAGTATGTATGGGAGAGAATGATTATCCCAAAACACAGATTCTTCCTATGGCTGATACAATTAGACAGGTTACAGACTACAAAGAGATTACATGACATGGGTGTTGCAACAAATGACCAATGCCTAATCTGTGGCATGCATGTGAAGACTCAAAAGCATTTGTTCTTTGAGTGTAATTATAGCAAGACTATATTCAGAAGGATTGCTATATGGATGGGGATACAGCTGAGCAACATGACTATGCACTCAATAATACAGTGGATCAGCAGATGCAGTGAACCAAAATTTAAGAAACAAGTCTATGCAATGGTTCTGGGTGCTGTGGTTTATCACATATGGCGCAGTAGGAATGATGTGTATTGGTCCCAGTATGTGTCTACTGTAAACAACATTGTTCATAGAGTACAGAAAGATGTGATTGATAGATGCTATAGTGTTCTCCCAAAAAAAGTGTCTAGAGTTAATAGAGATTGGCTCAGAGAGCTTGCTGTTAATGTTTGTAGGTAAATGGTGTTTGAGGGCCTTGGGGTAGAGGGTCCAACCTAGTTGGTTTGTCTCCCCTTGGTTTCTCTGTAGGTTGTTGATTTGAGATTGATTTGCAATATATTTTTTCACTTTAGCAAAAAAAAAACTTTCTTTCTTTTATTTCTCCTTTTAATTTTCCTACAAAACAAACCAATAGAGTAATGCATAAATAAACTCTAAAAATAAAATATTTGTATAGTAAACACATACCACTATTATAAATATTAAATAAGCCAAATTAGCACATATAAGTAGTAGCAGAATCAAGCAAGTAATTTATTGAGTATATTTTCCATATTTTAAATCAACTTTGTTACTCAAGTAACTCAACTGTTATGATATTAAAATATTAGAAGAAAATCTATTATAAGCCTCGAAACTTATACTAAAAAGTAATATAACGAGTAAAAATCATGTATAAAATAGAGACTTATTAGGTATTCAAAGGTCTAATAAGGTGTGTATATTGGATTTTTTATATTGGATTTTTTGAGGTGATTGCATATCCTAGGTGGAAATTCTAATTAGTGGTCAATAGAAATAGATTTCAATGTCGTTTTTTTTTTTTGTTTTTCTTTAGTTCAACCAATTCATTGTGAAAGGTAAAAAGACTATAGTAACTCTGTGAGCAACCTTTATATGACGGCTGGCGCGTTCTAACCTTTATGTGTCGGCTGCCGCGTTCTATAAACAATGTATTAGAAGGGTCTCCACAACACATAAATGGTTTTTTTATAGGAGAGTAAGGAGACACATATATGAGGTTAGTAGTTAGTATAGGATAAGTATAGGTTTATTACAGATATTACTTAATTAATACTTTGCTTTTATAAGAATGATGGTGGGAAAGGTAGGAGATAGAAGGGGACAATGAGCTTGCATTTTCCATCGAAATTTTTTGCAACAATTGAAGAATTTGATTTTCTAACAGAGGATGAAAAATGGTTATTTAAATGTCATTATATGTTATCATGCTATATGACTTGAGATATTGTCTGAAGTAATGACAAGTAATCAAAAAAACCCTAAACCTAGTTTCTCTCCAGCCGCCTCTCTCTTCTCCCCTTCCTCTTCCCCTGCTTAATTAGTCAGGGGTTGCTATGGACGATTTCATCCATGGATATCCTCTTTTCTTCTCTTGTTTCCAGTATTTATTAGCTGAATTTTCATATTGTCGAATAAATTAGTCTCTCTCTATCACAGTTTCTCGAGACCTGTTATATATGGGCAATTTTAGTCTCTATTGTGGTCTGTGGAGATCTCCTTCTCCCCTATGAGAGTTGTCAGTTTGATTATTTGTTGTCTTTAAGTATGGAAAATTATTCCCCTGGGTTGAAGTTCAAGACTACCAACATGAAGGTATTAGAAACTCGGATCCAGTCAACTTGACTAGATCAAAAACGCTCTCCCCAAATATCTCAGAATAATAGACTTCATAATCAATCGCTGCTTGATTCAGCATATACAAGGGGGATGCACTGTATTGCTCGATTTGGTCCATTGTAGTTTATCTGAAGATGAATTTTGTTTCATCTTGTTCAATTGTATCTTGTTTTTCTTTATTATCTATTGTAGACATCGTTTCACCTTTAATTAAAGAAGTTTTTTTAAAAAAAAAGTAATAACAAGTAAGAGTCCGTTGTTCAAAGTTGAAACTCCTTTGATAAGGGGTTGCTAAACGCAGTCTCACTTTACTAATGCAGCCTTAAAAAAACCCAAAAAACACTTATTATCATATTTTTTCTAAAAAATCCTCTCTCTCTAAAAATATTCTCTCCTCCTATCTAACTGTTAGATATAAAAAACTTCATTGAAGATCTACAAATTTTAATTTGATATTCAATGGACCATAATTTTGTCCCAATCGAATTTCAATATGATGTAATAAGTTGTGAATTTTTTTTCGTAACTATGATTCAAGTTGTGAATTTTTTTTCGTAATGCATAATTCGTCTGTTTTATGTAGACTACACGAAACAATTGATTCCGTTTCGTGTAGACTACACGAAACAATTGATTCCGTTTCGTGCAATCTGCACGAAACAATTGAATCCGTTTCGTACACCTTGCACGAAATACAACAGAATTCCAAAGACGTAGAAAATTGAAGGCATCATAAAAAATATAGGATTATCCAGAGGTTAGCATTTATACAATCTTAATTTTTAACATATGTCAGACCATATGAAAGCATACCACTAAATTTGACATCAAAAGTGATTTTACCATCCAAAAAAAAAGTTCTAACGACTTCAAAATTTCTCTAGTCAACAGCTTTATACACAAAAATGAGCATCACAGTCAGGTGCTTTGCAAAGAGACAATACAATTCTAATGAAATCATCCTCTGCAAAGAGAATTATGGAGAGACAATTATGAATAATTTATGGAAATCGCCCCAATTATATTTGTTCAAATCTATGGAAATCTAAAGAGGAAGAAGAGGTTAAAATTTATGAAAATCTGAAGAGGACGAAGAGGAAGATGGAGAGAGAGGAGTGGAGAGAATAGTTACAGAGAGAAATGGGTTTTGAGGCAAAAAATATTTTAAATATTTTGTAGGTTTATATTTAGCAACCATATCTAATAATTAGTATTTGTGTGGTGATGGGATCTTATGAAGAGAAACACGTGTTTTGAGACGAAGTTTCGATTTTCGTTTACAATGTTGCATTAAAATAAATTACCATTATCACCTTTTGACACCGTCTACCAAATGCATCGTAAGAGTATATGTCAGCATTTGGAACTTATAGTCCCAAGAATGCTGCAATTTGTTATAAGGAGGTAGAGCTGGATGCAAGGTTGGACTATACATTTTTTTATGGAAGTAGTCAAGACAAATTGAATGGTTAATCCAGATCCAGACAAGAGTTCAATGTTTGTGGCCTAAATTGTTCGTTCTCTTATGTACCTTTTTCAGAGATAGAACATGATATCTATAAAAAAACTTGTAGAAGTTATTGATATACTTCATCGATTCTCTATTAGTAGTTTACCCGTATTTCTTTTAAGGGTGTCCCTTATTAGTTTACCCCTTTCTTTTTTTTCTTTTTTTGGAATGGAATCACAAACTTTTTTTTTTTTTTTTTTCTAAATAAGTATAGTATTATATTACTTTTGAAACTCCAAACAATACAACCAAAACAATTGGCTAGTAGCCAGAAGAACCAAACTATACAAATTTCACATCAAAGTGCAACAAACCAAGTATAATCTCTCCTAGCAATTTTCACAGGTAATACTACTTGTATTCTACTCTTTACAAAAAAACTTGATTTCATCTTTAGTCTTTTGAATGCGAGGAACCTACTGCTTCCAATAAGCCTCATTACGGCATCTCCAGATCATGTACACAGCAGCAGCTACAGCAGCAGCCCACACAGCTTTCTTAAACTTTGAAGCTTTACTTCTACTAATCCACCTATACAACTGCAGCATATCAGAAGTAGCAGCCCCAATCTGTAACCAGCTTTTAATGGAATCCAAACAAGTTTTCCCAAAATGACACTTAAAAAATAAGTGAGAGTGAGTTTCATCAGCAGTACCACAGATGAGACAAGCAACACTATCACTAATTCCAATTTTGGCAAGTCTGCTGGTTGTTTGTAGCTTATTCTGGACAGCAAGCCAATTAATAAATCTGTATTTAGGAATACTCAATCTATTCCATACAAATTTGTTCCAGTGAACTGGAAGCATCTCACCCAACAACTTTTCATATATCTGATTTGTAGGATAGTAAGAAAAGCTCATGAATTTAGCTTTTGAGAGCAAGATCTTTAACTCATCTTTTGTATTGCAAATTTGCTTCCAATACCAGCTAACACCTTTCTTAGGGACATAATTCCACCAATCATCTTGCTTCAAGTAGACCTCATTAATCCATTTCACCCATAAATTGTCTTGTTTAGTAGCAAGAGCCCACACATACTTACCCATGCTTGCAATATTCCATTTTAGCACATTCCTAAAACCCAATCCACCTGAGCTTTTAGGACAGCATATGTTTTCCCAAGCCACATTACCAGGTCTGTGATAATATCTATCCCCACTCCAGAGGAAGGCTCTGCATGTTTTCTCAATGTCATGAAGGACCTTCTTGGGAAGAGTAAAGACTTGAGCCCAATACTGATGATGACTCAGAATAGGAAAAGTGTCTTGTGCTCCAGAGTTTGATTCTAGCAGCCATTTTTTCTACCAAACCATCACACTGTGCTACAAAGATCCTTTTTGAGCAAATGGGAACTCCTAGATATTTAAATGGAAGAGAGCTGACTTGTAAACCAGGTGCATCAACCACTCTCTGAATATCTCTACTTTTCATGCCACAACAGTACAATGATGATTTATCCATATTTGCTTTCAGGCCTGAGGTACTAGAAAACAGTTTAATATAAATAATAGTTTCTCATTCTTTCTATGACCCACAACGTTATTTCTTCTAAAACTCTGTGCAAAAGAAAGGATAAACCAATAAAGGATGGAGGGAGTAATATCCAATAGCTAATGTGCCACCTTTCTCCACAATATTTAAACGTTGGCTCGACACTTGATAATCATAAGAATTCCTCTCTGGCAAATCACTAGTATTTTAAATTCATGGATTCTTCTAAAGATAAGGTGAAGGTCTCAAAAAGAGTTCACTAATTTGTTCTTTCAGCTCACAGTTTTGTGGAAGGTGGTTGGTAAATTTGTTTCGCCAAAGCCCCACAAGGCTACAAGTCCTACAACAACAGAAAATAAACCCACTTCGCCATTGAAGCTCACGCACTTGTTGAGGACCTGAAGTTGGCTGATTTGATATACTGGTGGGGGATTCAAAAGGTAAATTCTCTATTAAAATAGCCATGAAGATCATTAGAGGAAGATATAAGTAGCCAAGATGACAAATGTAAGTTGGTTTGGAAAGTGCAAGTCCAGCAATGCACGCGAATGTTTCTAGCGCTTGTCATGTATGATAGACTAGTTTGCAATGAGAATAGAGTTAAAAGACATATGTCTGAAGATCCTAGATGCCCGCTTTGTGGAGCGAATGAAGAAACTCTAGTCCACCTCCTTTGTGACTGCAATGTAGCTCGTTTTATTTTGTCGAAAAGTCTTTGGCAAATATCCATGTTCTGAATTTTTGGGAGGAGATCTTCAATGCTAGCTAGCGCGTAATAAAAAAGCGGATAGAGTGCCGCAAGCAGATACTTAGCCAACTTCTTTGCCATCACTTGTTGGTGGATAGGGAGGTGGGGAAATTGTTAGGTCTTTAGGATGAAACATGATATTCCAGATAATGTGCGTGAATTCCTTAGGTTGAGATTTGAGGAAGCTTGACGTATCCTTCATAGGGAGGATCTCTTGGGAATTAAACAATGTGTTGCATCTACAAAACAAACTTAGATGAAACTCACAAGAGAAGAGAAGGAAAACTGCAATATGTTATCTATTAATGAACTCAGCTTACAATGCATATATAAGTACAATAAAACGAACCAAGCAACTACTTCCACTACTTATGTGAGTGGCTAACATTTAGAGAATTCAAAAAGAACACTAAAATAATGCTCCTGAATAATAGCAACTAACAATTGACTACTTGACAGTAATTCATACATGCTGAATGTTGAATCACATATTCAACACCTCCCCTTGATTCAAATTCTCTCATTCCTATCTTCTCTGTGAAGAACTTGTGCTTTGCTTGACATAATGCCTTAGTGAACATATTAGCGTGTTGATAGTTTGTTCCACAGAAACTCAGCTCAACTTTCTCTTCAAGTACCAGCTTCCTTATAAAATGATGTTGCACTTCAATGTGCTTTGTTCTAGCATGGAAAGTTGGGTTAGTTCTTGGTCATGGCAATAGCCGACTTGTTGTCACACCACAGCTTAGTTGCACCTCCTTGTTCACTGCATAAATCCTTAAGCAATTTTCTCAACCACATTGCTTGTCTTTCAGCTGCTCCTACTGCCACATACTCTACCTCAAATGAGGATATAGCTATTGTGTCCTGCTTCTTTGAACTCCATGTGACTGCTCCAAATCCAAAGCTGAATACTGAACCAGAGGTGCTTTTTCTGTCATCCAAGCATCCTGCCTAGTCACTATTAGTATAGTCCAGCAGGTTGAACTTCTCCACACTTTCATACCAGATTCCATAATTCACACTTCCAGCAACATATTTGAGTATCCTTCTTGCTGCTCCTAAGAGTTGTTTAGTTGTACTGTGCATATATCACTAGGGGAAAAAACAGAAAGGGTTGCGCAGGAAGGGCTGGGCTTTTCGTAAAAGCACAGCCTTACTAGTCTGCGCTTTTTTAAAAAAGCGCAGCCCTTCCTGAAAAAAATTGAAATTTCGGAATCGCGGGCTTTGAAATATTGAGCGGGGATTCGTCAAATATATTATCCCTCATTCTCTCTCCTCTCTCACGTCCCTCATTATTTCTTTCCTCCTTCTCTCTCATCCTCTCTTCTCTCATCCTCTCTTCTCTCTCAAAAACTCCCATAAACATTTGCGACAAAAACCTTGAAATGATTTGCACTAAACATGGCGACGGAGTCCGATTGCCTATTGTGATACCTTTTCGGAAGCGAAACGGGCCAACGAGTCAAACACACTGCTACGCCGTGATGTTTAGGCTTTTTAAGCCATCCGAGTTCGTTTAAGCCTCCAAATAGCCATTTTAAGTTTTTTCGATTTTTTTTTTCCCTTAAATTATGTATTTGGGTTATGTTTTATGTATTTAAACATTATTAGGTTGTAGTTCTTGTATTTTCAGATCTATAATGTTCTTGTATACTTCTCTTTGTTTATATATTTTGATTAATGTTCTTGTATACTTCTCTTTGTTTATTTTGATTAATGTTTTTGTATACTTCTCTTTGTTTATTTTGATTAATGTTCTTGTATACTTCTCTTTGTTTATTTTGATTAATGTTCTTGTATACTTCTCTTTGTAAATAATTTCTTGTATTTTCATCTTTGTTTTGATTAATGTTCTTGTATACTTCTCTTTGTATATAATTTCTTGTATTTTCATCTTTGTTTTGATTAATGTTGTATACTTCTCTTTGTATATTAGTTTTTGTTCCTTTTTTTCATTTTCGTTTCATTCTTTTTATTGTTTTGGGTTTAGTATTTTCGTTTCGTTTCTCTTCTCTTCTGTTTAATTTCAGAAAATGTGAGATTATGAGTAAAAAAATGTAAAAAAAAAAATTTTTTTTTAAAATTTTTTTTTTGGTAGGAAGGGCTGCGCTAGTTAGGAAAAAGCGCAGCCCTTCTAGCTCAGAAGGGCTGCGCTTTTTCCTAACTAGCGCAGCCCTTCTGGGCTAGAAGGGCTGGGCTTTTTCCTAACTAGCGCAGCCCTTCTAGCTTAAGGGCTGCGCATTTCTAGCGCAGCCCTACTTAAAAAGTGAAGGGCTGCTGTCAAAAAGCGCAGCCCTACATGCCTTTTTTAGCGCAGCCCTTCTTCATTTTTCCACTAGTGTATGTTGATACTATAGACTCGCACTATAGGCTATGTCCTGGTGTGTGTGAGATATAGTAGTCCTCCAACCATGCTCCTGAACTTCTTCTCATCAGCCCTGCCTGTTCCATCTTCTCTCAGAAGTTTTCCATTTGTATTCATAAGTGTTGCTGCAATATCTCCTTCTCCAATGTTAAACTTCTTGAGCATATCTTTTGCATATTATCTTTGACATACAAAGATTCCTTTCTCTCCTTCTTTCACTTCCAATCCAAGAAAGTAGTGTAACTTTCCTAGATTTATCATCTCAAACTCTCCCATCATGGAGTGTTTGAATTCTTCTAGCAACTTTTGTGCAGAACTGAAATATATGATATCATCTACATAGAGACATACCACAATAAACTCCTATGCTCCTTGCTTCTTAATGTAAAGAGTAGGTTCATTCTCACTTCTTTCAAAGCTATTTGTGAGAAAGAAGGCATCTATCTTGTTGTACCATGCTCTTTGTGCCTTTTCAATCCATAAAGTGCTTTGTGTAACTTGTATACCTTCCCTTCTTCTCCTTTCTTAATGAAACCTTTTGGTTGCTCAACAAAAACCTCTTCTTGTAGTTCTCCATTTAAGAAGCACTACTAGAAAAAGAGTGTTTTCTTAACGCTTTTCCTCAATATTCTAGACGGAAAAATGCGTTGAGAAATTGATTCTCAACGCTTTGTAAAAGCGTCGAGATTTTAGGCGTGGAGAATTCTCGACGCTTTCTTGCGTTGAGATTCCCAACGCAGAGACGCGTCCAGTATGACTTGTGACGCTTTTTTGTGTTGAGTTTCTCAACGCTTTTCTGCGACTTGAAATGTGTGTGACGTTGTTTTGTGTTGGGTTTCTCAACGCTTTTTTGCGTCGCGCAATATGCTCTAGACACATTATAGCGTCAAGATTATTTTACCTCCACAAATAAATTTTTAGAGCCAAAATAACTCTTAACACGAAAAAGTGTCAAGATTTTAGCCTAGAAAAAACATCTAATAATAATAATAATAACCATTATTTAATTCGATATGGATCAAATATAATATATTATAAGCGATTTTCCAATAAAAAGTACTTAAGTAGAAATGACCAATAATATATATATATATATAATAATATTAATATCTGTCTTAATTAACGTACTAATACACACTAAAATATTTTGTTCGATCACAAATAAGTCAATTAGAAAATGTCTACTATCCACTTCTTAAAACCTTACAAAAAAAACATAACAAAAGAAATATATCTTTTAGAAGACCTTTTCAAATTAAGGTTGATGTAACATCAAATTGATACACTAGCAACTTTAGTTGTGCAGCCAATGCCAGCATAGTTCTCACTGTTTCAAACCTTGCAATTGGTGACAATGTTTCTTCAAAGTCTTCACCCTTCTGTTAAGCATAGCCCTTAACAACAATTCGAGCCTTATGCTTCTGAACATTTCCATCTATGTCATACTTAGTTCTGAAAACCCATTTCAGACCAATTACATTTTTATCTTTTGGAGACACTAGTAGAACAAATGTTTATTGTTGCGATCATTAAGTGGCCTATTGTGGCGGTTTTGGCCACGCAACAATTAAGGGGGTAGCAATAGGTAATAAATATATTGTTGCGGTTTCTGGGCAAAATCGCAACAATGTATATATTTTATATCAGATTCATAAAGTATATTGATGCGGTTTCTAGGGAAAACCGCAACAATATGCTGAATTTAATAATAAAAAATAGGCATATTGCTGCGGTTTCTTGCAAAAACCGCAGCAATAGGTACAGGTGTAGGAAAAATAAAATTGGCATTTTACCATTAAATTTGAAAGATAAAAAAATTCAGAAAAATAGCAAAAAATCAGAAACTTCCACCATAAAATGAAATGAAACTAACAAAGAAAAAACAACAATAAAAAAACTGACACAAAGTAAAAAACAACAATAAGAAAACTGAACAAAAAAACAAAAATGAAACTAATGAAGAAAAAAATCTGAGATACAGAAGAATTACAAGAAACGAGAATTACACTACACTGAACAAATGAAAATGAGATAACTACACTGAACAAACAAATCTGAAACAATAAAAACAAAAAAAATCCCATCAGCAGCACTCGACTAAAATAACAACATGTATAAAATTAAACTATAAAATTTAAGTGAAAAAATAAAAAATAAAGAAAACAAAAGACATAACATCGCGCCGAAGTTGAAGAGGGAGACAAGGAAAACCAGAGTCATGAACCCACCAGAAAACCAAATCAACGAACTTGCTGGTGTGGTAAAGAGAGAGACAAAAGCTCGTGGTTGTCAAAAATCTACGAAGACTCACCGGAAAACCTCGCGCGAAGGGGAAAGAGAGAGCAGAGGAGTGAAGGATTGAATGACGGTAACCTCGCACCGGAGATGAAGAGGTGCTCGCGCGAATGAGGGAGAGAGAGCGCGAAAGAGTTTCAGCACCTTGAGCCAAATATGACGACCGTCAGCGAACACCTTTGCTTCATTCGCCAACGCCGTAGATGCTCGACGATGAAGGCGCCCGAGTCCAAATCTGAAAATCCGCGAAAAATGTCACACAAACTGTAACACCCGTCTGGGGACCACGAGCCCGCTAGTAGATATTGTCCTCTTTGGGCCCTAGCCCGCAAAGTTTTTCTTTGGAGTGGGAACGGCCCACCCAAAAGGCCTCTACTAGGTTGAGGTATCCACCTCTATATAAAGAAGGCTTTGTTCTCCTCAACTTCCGATGTGGGATGGCTTTTACTCCCTTTCCCCACCCCCCTTAAAGGCTGTCTGCGTCCTCGAAGGCACGACAGAACATCGAATCGGGCCCTGGCTCTGATACCACCTGTAACACCCGTCTGGGGACCACGAGCCCGCTAGTAGATATTGTCCTCTTTGGGCCCTAGCCCGCAAGGTTTTTCTTTGGAGTGGGAACGGCCCACCCAAAAGGCCTCTACTAGGTTGAGGTATCCACCTCTATATAAGGAAGGCTTTGTTCTCCTCAACTTCCGATGTGGGATGGCTTCGAACGCCGGCACGAAATCGAACGCGTGAAAGATTGAGACCGAACATCGGCAAAACGACGGTACGAAATCAGACGACAGCAGGAAATCGAATGCGTGGAAGAGGGTTTAGAGGAAGAGGGAGAGGGAGAGGGAGAGTGGAGAGTGAATGAGAGGGAGAGGCGTGAGGCTGAACTGATGAGAGGGAAAGGAGTGAAATGAGGCTGAAACCCTAAATGAACTCTTTTTATATTAATTTAAAAGCCTATGGCTGCGGTTTTTGGTAGGAACCGTACCAATAGGTCCAAATAATATTTTTTTATATTATTTTAATGTATTGCTGCGGTTTTTGACAGAAACCGCAGCAATATGTTTGGTCAAATGATAAAAAAAATTCAAAACATATTTTGTAAAACCATAGTACTCTGATTTTCGGCAGAAATCGCAGCAATATGGTTAATTTTTTTTTTCCTTCTTACGTGATATATTGTTGTGTGTGGGTAAAACTGCCGCAATATCACCGCAGCAATAGATAATTATTCTACTAGTGAGGTTCCACTAGTTGTCATGTGTTATTTTTCTCAAATAGACTTCATTTCTTCTTTCATTGTTGCCTGCGATTCCTCTTTCACTTCTGCTTCTTCAAATGTTGCAGGTTCAATGACTACCAGGGCAAAAATCACATCTTCCATGTATCTCTGCTAAGGTTCTTGTTTTCCTTGGAGGTGATTCACTTGATGAATCTGAAGAGACAGAACCACTAGAATTCTCTGCAGTGCTTATAGGACTGTGTGATGCTGTAGAGGAGTTTGGAGGTGATGACGCTTCTTCTTTAACTGGATTTGGGTCAATTGTTGTTGTATCAAAGATCACAACAGACTAATTTCCATCACTCCTTTCTTCATGCTTCAAATTTCACACTCCATCTTCATTGAAGATGACATTCCTACTAATGATCACTTTATTCACTAGTAGAAAAAGGACGATTTGGGTCCCCTCAAGTGCGTCGCACAACAATGAAGACGATGCAAAAACCTAATTTGCGTCGCATGGGAGCTCGAGTGCGATGCAAAACAACTCGTATCTACGTCGAATGTTATGAAGGTGCATTTCAAAAGGTTGATTTGCATCAGACGAAGAGGTCCATGCGACATACATGTCTTGGGCGAATTAGACCAAAATAACAAAAAAAAAATTATGCTGCGTCGCATGGCTTCGAAGTGCGACGCAGATGGCCTCACAACATAAAAAGCCCATTTCAACAGTTCACTCTCACTTTGCCTCTAAAACCCTGATCTCGGCCCCTTACTTTCTCACTCCCTTCACTCTCAGCAGCCTTCACTCTCTCCATGTTCTCTCAGGCCTCCCATCAGTTTCATTCTCTCATGCCGCTCCCTCCTAAATTCTTCAGTCTTTCCCTGATCTAACGCAGATTAGTCTTCCTCCTAAAAACTTTAACCTAAATTCGTCTGCTTCACGCCGCATCTTCCCTTCATCTGCTGCACTCTTTTTTTTCTCTCCTTGTCGCCGCTAGTGTTGTTGTTCGTTGTTCTATCGTTGTTGTTCGTTGTTCTATTGTTGTTGTTTGTTGCTGTTCGAGAAGCCATCATAAAAAAAACCACTTCTCCAATCAGGAAACCAAATCTGAAACTGGAGCAAATATGGGATTTGTAGATCTTATCATTCGAAACTCAAGAACATCGAAGGGAAATTGAAGAAGAACAAATCGCAATTTAAAGGACAACAAATTAAAGAAGCAAGAACTCAGCGCAAGTTAAACTAGATCTTAACCTTCGACGAAAATATTCGATGGTAATTAATGCTAATGATAAATATTTAGGTTTTCCAGAGTTTCTTTTGTTGTATTTGAAAAGTTTTTGAGAGATTTGTTTGTTGTTTTAGAGAATTTGTAATTCTTATTAATTTTTTTTTGGGATGTGGTGCAGATCTAAACCTTCTCTTCTTAATCTCTTCTGTTTTGGATTTGGTTAGTTTAATTTCTGAATAGATGTACTTGTTTTGTTGTTTTTGTCAATTTCACTATCTAAGATCATCATAAATTTCCTCCATTTTTGTTTTGTTATGATGATTTAAAATACAATGATTAGAATTATTAGTATTGTTCATCTTTTGGTGTGATTTTTATTTTTCACGTCAATTATTATTCGTACAGGGATGGATTATAAAAATTAATGTAAGGGATTAACTTACCATAAAAACAACAGACCCAAATCCAACTTGAATAGAGTAATAGAATTTCTAAAAAAACTCGACCAGTACGCGTTTTATCAGATTTTTTTTAAAGAAAGAACAACCATTTGCGTCATTTATGGTAATCCATCTGACACACATTTGGGGCTTTTGCGTCAGATGTTCTATCATACGTGACGCATATGGCATGAATGGTTGCAGCCCTTCTCATTATTTGCGTCGGATGGGACATACGGTCCGACACAAATGACACGACTTCTGCGTCGCACTTATATCCGACGCAGATTAGCTATGCACAATTTGCGTCGAGACCTGTGTCGTCGGACCCAAGTCCGACGCAAATAGGGGTCTCAGGTCCGATGCAAATCAACCTTTTTCTACTAGTGTGCCACTAATAGGATTGTACAGTCTATATGCTTTGTATTGAGCAGAATATCCAATAAAAATGCACTTTGCAGATTTTTCATCTAATTTGGATCTTAAATTAACCAAAGAGTATGCAATACAACCAAATGTTCTTAAATGACTTGCATGTGGTCTTTTCCCTCTCCAAACTTCATAGGGTGTCTTTCCCATGACTGCTCTTGTTAGAGAAATGTTGAGAAGGTACAGTGCTGCTGCTACTGCTTCACTCCACAATTCGTTTGGCAAGCCTTTTTCCTTCAACATGCTTCTTGCCATTTCAACCACGGTTCTATTCTTCCTCTCTGCCACTCCATTTTGCTCTAGAGTATATGGTGCAGTTAGCTCTCTCCTGATTCCTTCTACTTCACATAACTCAGTGAATTCATGTGAGGTGAACTCTCCTCCTCTATCTGTTCTTAGAGCTTTGATTTGTTTTCCATGTTGCTTCTCCATCATTACTTTGAATCTCTCAAAATTAGCAAAAGCTTCTGACTTGTTTTGCTGAAAGAATACCCAACTCGTTCTATAGTCATCAGTGAGTAAGAAAAAAATACTTACTACCTCCTAATGATTGTGTTTGCATTGGCCCACATAGATCAGCATGTAGCAGTCCCAAGCATTCACTTGCTCTCCATGAATTTCCACTTGGAAATGACCCTTTAGACTGCTTGCCATAGATACACCCTTCACACAACTCAAGTTCACCCATTAATATTTGTGGTAAACCTGTTACCATCTGTTTCTCTGCCAGTAACTTCAAACTCTTGATGTTCAGATGGCCATATCTCAAATGCCAAAGCCTTGCATTTTTCATCACCTTTCACCACCAAGGCTTTACTTACACCTTCTTTTAGATTCAAAGTAAACATCCTATTCTTTCCCATGGCCACCTTGACAATTGATTCATGAGCTTTCTTGTCTTTAATGATACAGTCTTCATTTTCAAATAGTACTGAATATCCATAGTTCACCAGTTATACCACACTCTGAAAATTGTGAGCCAAGTTAGGAACATATTGAACATCATGCAGTAGTCTGATGTTCCCTTATTCAGTTTTGAGAGCTATTGTCATCCCCTTTCCTTCTCCATTGAGTTGTTTTCCATCACCAAGTGTGACCTTGCTCTTCTGTCCATCATCTAACTCCCTGAACATAGTTTTTGTTCCTGACAAGTGTTTGAACATCCAGTGTCAATATACCAGGAGGTTTCTTCGTGGTTTCAGTTGGTTTGACTGCAATGAACAACTTCTCTTCTTGTTCTGCAAAGTTAGACTTTTGCTCAGACTTTTGTTCTTCCTTTTCTTCATTTTTCTTCCAGCAATTGGATTCCTTATGGTCTGGCTTCTTACAGTAGTAGCATTTGATAGTGCTCTTGTAAGAGTTTTGCTCTCTCCCTTCACTTCCTTTGTAATCCCCCATAATTTTAAAGGATTTTAGAAATATATATATATTTATATTTAAATCCAAATTAGTTTTAAAATAATTTGATTATTTAAAATGGTTGACTATTTTTAAAAGTCAAATGAAATTATTTTCATAATGTAATAAATTAAAGTTGAAAATAATTTTATTGAAAAGAAGTCTAATGGAATCAAAAATCCTAAAAGGATAAAAAAAGAAAAGAGTCATATTGATGATTGAAGTCTTAAGTTGATTATCTTATTGATCATCAATTTCTACTAGAACTTTATCTCTTTTCTAAAGCCCAAAAAGGGGGAGCCTTATAAATACCTTACTTCTCAATTATTTTATCCCACACAAAAGAAAATTTTCTCTCTCCTCCTCCTCAATTCACACGGCCTCCCCCTCTCCTTTTCTCCTTTCATGGTTTTTTCTCGCCTTCTCCAAAAGTTCTTTCTTCTTCTTCAAGTAACGTTTTTTCTTCAACAAGAAACGTCACAAGCTTTCCTAAAAGATCCGAAATTACTGCCATTGTGTTGTTGTTGGTGTCTATGGTGGCCGGCGCCCTTCTCCTCCTCTTTTTGTTGGTTGTTTTCTTTTCTTCCTTCTTAAGATTCCATTAAAGATTATATTTTTTATGTTTTCTATTACTGTTAATCATGTTTATTAGTTTTAATTACTGTTTTATTAAGTAATTTCGATTCATCTATAGTTTATATTATAAGAAAATTTTCAGATTTATTATTATGCTTAGATTCTTAGTTTTAATCATGAAAACATGAGTTTTTAGGGTTTTAAATTGCTAGAAAACTATAGTAGTATATTATGTACTATGAGATTTACTTAATTAGTATGTGATTTTAAATATGTTATACATGTTTTAAGGAGGTTTATTAATTTTTAAAGATGTTGTAATTTCAGAAAAGGGTTATTTATAGAGTTTTTAAGAGTTTTTAAGTGCTAGAATAGTAGAACTATGCTAGGAATTAAAAATAATTCAAGTTTGACACTTAAAATTGATTTTAAAACGTATTTAAAGGGGGTTTTAAATTATTTAAAGCTACTGTAATTTTTATTTAAAGTTATTAATTTTAGTTACCTTGATTTCTAGGCGGAGAATATCTCGTAGGGGACTTTTAAAGGATTAAAAGTGGCCTACATGCTAGTATACACGAGGTATGTACATAATTACGTGCTATGTGACTTAGTATCATGTTCTAAGGAAGATTTAAATTTTAGTATCATGTATAGGAACCTACTTTGTTCATATATGTGATTTCTGGAAATTATTTTACATGTTTTATGCCTGTGTGCAACATGTGACTTGGAATTTATTATGAATATCGAATTATATGTTTGTATGAAATAATTGATGCAAGCATGTCAAGAAAGTTTATTTATCAATTCGCATGAAGAATTAGTATATGTTATAAAGTTGAATCATGTTATTCATGTATTCTTTGAGAAGTATTATTTTATTATCTTATGAGGACCGTGGACCTTATTTGGTAAGTTTACAAGTTATGCCTATATAAAGGTAAGATTATTGTTGGCTAGGCTCAACAAGGAAATAAAGTTGAGATTAAAAAAAAAGGAAAGTATTCTTGGATTGTAAGTTGTGATCACTTGTTAAATCCAAAGATAAAAGAAGTTCAGTTGTGACTGTCTGATTATTATTTATGTGTTATTGGTATGTGTGTGTCAACACAAGTAATAATATATAAATAATGTAAAGTGTAACGAGAATAGTTATAGACTTTAAACTGGTGCACGTCTAGAGTTGGAAATTAAGGGTTGGGGTTATGGTAAGCGTGCCATAGCTTTTCTACGAATGGATTGATCACTATCCCTCTTTTATTTCAAAGGTTCCTCGATATCGCAGGTCACTCTGAAATGCGGCGTCGCGCCCGTATTTCACATTAGTAGGCAAGACAACTCGTTCCAATAACTATTCCATTTAAAGGAAGAAATGATGTTTAGAGTCCAGTTCAGTAAAAGTTGTCTGTAGAATATTATGTGTTTATATTATTATTTATCCCTGCATGTCAATTATAGTATCATGTGTAGGACTATTTATGTTTGATATGTAGTACTCGGCTTTGCTGATTACGTGCTTTGTTTGTGTGTGTGATCATGGCTTTGCCTATTGATCTTGTGATGATCCTTCTGGTGAGTAGAGTCGTTATAGCATTGACATTACAGGTTCGCAGATGTGCATCTCATTGGGAATCTGGAGTGCAGAGACTGTGTATCTAGCATAGTTTAATTTCTGCTCTCGTAGGAACATGTTTTACTTCAATTGGTTGATTATTTAAGTTGGTTTGTTTAAGTTCTAAACATTTGTCATTTACTTATTGAGATTTAATAAAGTTAAAGTTTAGTTAATGATTTTCCGCTGCAAAATTCTGAATAAGCCGATACGTTATCACACGGGCGATAATACTTGGGTAATTCTCTACTTGTGTACTTATAAAAGTATTTTCTAGAAAGAGAGAATTATCGGGGTGTTACATCCTTGCCATCTGCCTTTGCCTCTACCACCAAATCTTCCTCTACCTCTTCCTCTTCCATCAAACTGTCTGGATTTATCTCTACTATGAGATTTTTTACTGCAAAGGTATTTTCTTCCTTCTTTTCAACCTTTCTATTAAGTCTCTCTTCATGGGCCTGCAATGACCACATCAACTCTTCAAAGGTATATGTTTCCATATCCTTTGACTCCTCAATTGTAGCTACAACATGGTCAAATTGTTTGGTAAGACTCCTCAAGATCTTGCCAATAATATGCTCATTACTCATCTCTTCTCCATAGGCTTTCATCTGGTTCACAGCTCCAATTACTCGGGAAAGATAGTCTTGCACAGATTCTTTCTCCTTCATGAGGGAAGTCTCAAACTCCCTTCTTAGTGATTGCAGCATAACTGTAATCACTTTCTTATCTCCCAAGTACTCTTTCCGTAGGGTACTCCATGCTTCATGAGATATGGATGCAGATACTATCCTAGGAAAGATCTCATCATCCAAGGCTTGTTGTATCATAGACAAGGCCTTAGAGTCTTTCGTTCTTTTCTCTCGAAGTGCCTTATCTGGCTGCTCAGTATCATCATCTTCAAAACCATTTTCAACTAATCCCCATAAGTCTTGGGATTTAAAGAGCATTTTCATTTTCAAACTCCATAATTGATAATTGAAGCCTTTGAAAATAAGCAACAATGATGAGTTGTTGTTGTTTGATCCAGTGGATTGCATTATGATCAAACCTCTCTTTCACTCGTGTTTTCCTTGTGTTTAACCCCTTAATTTTCTCTCTTACTGCCCTGTATATGAACCTGAAACTCTCTGCTCTGATACCAAGTGTTGGATCTAGAGAACAAACTTAGACAAAAAATCACAAGAGAAAAGAAGGAAAATTATAATATGTTATTTATTAATGAACTCATCTTACAATGCATATATAAGTAAAATAAAACGAAACCAAAGCGACTACTTCCACTACTTATGTGAGTGGCTAACATTTAGGGAATTCAAACTGAACACTAAAATAATGCTCCTGAATAATAGCAACTAACAATTGACTACTTGACAGTAATTCATACGTGTTGAATGTTGAATCCTATTTCAACACAATGTGTTAAAAGCATTGAGCGACTCATAGGATGGAAAAGTCCTCTAGATTGGTTCGGCTTGAATGCAGATGGAGCTTCAAAATAACCATGAGGTTTTGCAGGTGGAGGGGGAATAATTCAAGATTATAGGGGCCTCTTTAAGATGACCTGGGTTTCACTACATGTTATGGTGCGTGCTCCTCGTTCTTATGCTGAGATGCTTGCAGTTTGGAAGGGAATGGAGTTGGCTCGTGAAGCCAACATTACCAAGTTGCTTGTTCAGATGGATAACTAGGCCTGCATTCCTCTCCTTCAAGGATTAACTGATAATAGAGGGGAATGTGTGCACCTCATTAGTGAATGCAAAAGACTTGCTGCTTTCAATCAATGGGAAGTCTTATTCATTCATGTCTACCGTGAAGGAAACAGGGCCGATTGGCGAGCTTATCAAAGAGTAGCACAATAAGATAGTTTAAAGTTAGTTTATGAACCTCCAAGGGAGTTGAAGAGAATTATGGATGAAGATCTCATGGGTATGGCTTGGCCACGATTAGTTTCTGAGTGTTTTTTGTTTTTTCTCTTTGGGGTTGTGGCCCTCTTATGCACCAAAAAAAAAATATTGCAGCTGTTTATAATTTGTAAAGCAAAAAATAGCGTATGTACAATGTATATATAATGAATGTATATAGTAATTTGTTTTAATTAAAAAGTGTAATAAACATAAACATTGGTTGCATAACTGGTTTTAACGGGTGAAGTAAGGAGACAAGTTTTAGTTGTCAATTGGTCTCCTATCATTTTTATATGTTTCATAAACACTTTGCCTAAGAGACTGATTTTAGCTGTCAACTGATCTCTCAAACAAATCAAAGAAACCGAGCATCATAAATGGCCTCTTAACATAGGACACGTGTGAGATGGAGAGTGGTTATAATCCCGTTGACTAGGCCACTTTTATCTGATCTCCTGGGCCTTTTGGTAGTAATAAATTTACTTATGACTAAGATCCACTACTATCAATTAGGAAACTTTTTGGATGGACAAAGCGCAAATCCTTCAGGATGTACGCCACACATAGGACATGCATTAGTGGGGCAAGGACACTGCCTTAAGAGGAATTGGCTACTAAATTGGCCATGCAATATATATGCCTAATAAAAATGTTGTCATTAAATTTTTTCGATATTTACCCAATAAATTTTTGTTAAAACTTCTAATTTTGAATAAAATTAATATTTTAAAAAAAAAGATATTCCCAATAAAGTCGCCAAATTATAGGCATAAAATCATGTAACCAGTAACCTATATAATTTTATTTTTGTAAAAGAATGCCAATAAATTTTCAGGCTTAAACTAATGAGCCTACAATAATGAGATTCTAAGCTCCGAGGTGAATATCCTTTATTAATTCATTGACATATTAACTTTCAAAAAACATACAACGAGAATTATTGATTGCAACATAATACAAAAAGACAACAACACTAAATTGGTTTTTAATGCATCAAAGATCTAATTTTTATTATGACCACTTAAATTAATAATCAAATTATAAGGTACAAAGAAATATTTCAAGTCAAATATCTAGTCATGAGAACTATTTTTTGTTGTTTGTTAACAATCATAGAAGGAAAATATTATAATTAATATAAAAGTAATATATATGAAGATCAAATAAGAAAAATAAATAAAATAAACCATGCACTGAGAATTAGTATACATAAAATAAACAACACAAATCCATGTTATATACCTACATCATGAAAATGAATAATAGTAACTTCAATAAACAATAAATAAAATGAAAAAAAAAATGACTGTAAAATATTTATCATCCCTCATTGTAAAGTTGGATACTTGTATGGGTGAAGTGAGTTGGTACTATTATGATGATGATTTGGTGTATTAAATTAGATGATGGATATTAGAAAGTCTGAGGTCAGGGAGAGTTGAAAGTGAGAGCATCTAATTAGATGTATAAGGTGTCGTATTACGTAAGGAAAGGAGCACTTACGAGATGATCATGTATGGGGAAAAGGATGCTGGTCAGTGATTTTGACGTAGATGGTTAAATATTGCGCTCATCATCATCCCACGTAGGCAATAAAAATAAACCTACATTATTGAACTCCAAAAATGAGATAACATGAATAATAATAATAATAATAATAATAATAATAATAATAATAATAATAATAATAATAATAATAATAGTAGTAGTAGTAATAATAATAATAATAGTAATAATAACAATAGTAATAATAATAATAATAATAATAATAATAATAATAATAATAATAATAATAATAATCAAAAGGATAACCATAAAAATAATAATCAATTTTTTTTACGAAGTGGAGCTTTATGGATAGAGATTGTCTTGCAAGTCTTTAAGTTTCTTATGGCCTCTGTTTTGCTCCTTGCCTTTTAGGAAATTATGTTTAATATAATGGTTTTTCTGTGAATCTATGCACTTATTACTTACCCAAATAATAATAATAATAATAATAATAATAATAATAATAATAATAATAATAATAGAATTATTTTGTTTTAAAAATAATGCAACAAGAATATTATTAATTGCAACTTAAAACAAAAGACAATGATGCTGAATTAGTTCTTAACACATCAAAGATCTAATTTTTATTAGGACCACTTGAATTATTAAGCATATCATAAGGTACCAAGTAATAGTCCGGGTTATCTATCTAGTCATGAGAACTATTTTTAGGTATTTGTTACTAGTCATATATACAGGAAAAAAAAAATAATTAACATAAAAAGTGGTATACATGAAGGTTGGCCAAGAAAATTAAATAATAATCATGCACAGGGTATTAGATGTAATACATAAAACAAACAATACAAATCCATGTTAAATACATTCACCATGAAATATAATAATAGTAAGTTCAATAAACAATAAATAGAAAGAAAAGACGGAAAAAAGATTGTAAGATGGTTATCCTCTCTTATTGTAAAGTTAGATACTTGTATGGGTGAAGTGAGTTGGTACTATTATGATGACGATTTGATGTATTAGATTACAAGATGGATATTAGAAAGTATGAGGTCGGAGAGAATTGAAAGTGAGAGCATTTGGTTAGATGTATTAGGCGTAGTATTATGTAAAGAATGGAGCACATGATAATCATGTATGGGAAAAAGGATGTTGGTCAGTGATTTTGACGTAGATAGTTAAATGTTGCATTCATCATCTCACGTAAATAATAAAAATAAACCTACATTTTATAGCTACAAGAATGAATGAGCATAAAGAATAATAATAATAATAATAATAATAATAATAATAATAATAATAATAATAATAATAATAATAATAATAATAATAATAATAATAAGAATAATAATAATAATAATAATAATAATAATAACAATAATAATAATAATTATTATTATAATATCTTAGTAATAATAATAATAATATCTTAGTAATATTAATAATAATAATAATTAAAATAATTAAAATGTTAACCATAATAGTAATAAAAAAAATTACGAAGTGGAGCTTTATGGATAGAAATTGCCTTGCAAGCCTATAAGTTTCTTACGTTCTCTGTTTTGCTCCTTCCCTTTCAGGAAATTATGTTAAATTTGTTTTTAACACATCGATGATCTAATTTTTATTATGACCACTTGAATTAATAAGCATATCATAAGGTACCAAGAAATAGTACTGGTTATCTATCTAGTCATGAGAACTACTTTTTAGTTATTTGTTACCAGTCATATATACAGGAAGGAAAATATTATAATTAACATAAAATGTAGTACACATGAAGGTTAAACAAGAAAAATAAATAAAATAAACAATGCACGGGTAATTAGTTGTAATACATAAAATAAACAAGACAAATCCATGTTAAATACTTACATCATGAAAAAAGAATGATAGTAACTTCAATAAACAATAAAAAGAAAGAAAAGAAAAGAAAAAGTTTGTTAATTTCATTGACCCTCAAATATTATACCATCGTTTAAATGGTTTGTTTGCATGAACCTTGAATCAAATATTGAACGGAATTTGAAAATATTAAGGTTCTGTTGCGTTCTATGTCGCGTGGAATAAAGAACCACATTGTAAAGTTGGATACTTGTATGAGTGAAGTGAGTTGGTACTATGATGATGATGTGTTGGTGTATTATATTAGAGGATGGGTATTAGAAAGTATGAGGTCATGGAGAGTTGAAAGTGAGAGCATCTGATTAGGTGTGTTTAGGCGTAGTATTAGGTAAGGAATAGTGGAGTTACATGATGATCATGCATGGAAAAAAGGATGTTAGTCAAGTGATTTTGACGTATATGGTTAAATACTTCGCTCATCATCCCACATAGTCAATAACGATAAACCTACATTATTGAACTACAAGCATGAGTGAGCGTCAATAATAATAATAATAATAATAATAATAATAATAATAATAATAATAATAATAATAATAATAATAATAATAATAATAATAATAATTAATAATAATAATAATAATAATAATAATAATAATAATAATAATAATAATAATAATAATAATAATAATAATAATAATAATAATAGCAATAACAACAACAATAAATTAATAAAAAAAAATTACAAAGTGGAGCTTTATGGATAGAGATTGTCTTGCAAGCCTGTAAGTTTCTTACGACCTCTGTTCTGCTCCTTCCTTTTTGGGGGAATTATATTTAATATGATGGTTTATTTGGTAAGATATTCACTCATTACTTACTTAACCAAAAAATAATAATAATAAAGCTAGAATCTATTTTTGTTTTTAAAATGCAATGAAAATTATTAATTGCAACTTAATACAAAAAGACAACGTGAATTATCCGTAAAAACAAAAGGTGCATATTTAGCAAGTAAATCACATAACGGAGATGCAATAGTGGAAAAATTACGAATGAAATGCCTATAAAAGCTAGCATGCCCTAAAAATGATCTAATTTCACGCACACAAGTGGGGTAAGGAAGTGAACTTATGACATCAATTTTAGCTTTATTGACTTCGAGTCCTTTAGAACTAACAATATGACCTAAGACTACTCCTTTTTCCACCATAAAATGGCATTTTTCAAAAAAATTCAAAGCAAGAGATAAATTATGAAGGCACAAAGTCAAAATCATCACCAAAAACCGTAAAATCATCCATAAAGACTTCCATAGAATTATCAAGCAAATCAAAAAATATGCTCATCATACAAGGTTGAAATGTATCTGGTGCATTACAAAGTCCAAAAGGGATTTTACTAAATGCAAATATGCCAAAAGGGTAAGTAAACGTAGTCTTTTCTTGGTCCTCAAGGGCAATGGGAACTTGAATGTATCCTGAATATCCATCGAGAAAACAAAAAAAAAAAAAGAACATCCTGCAAGCTTTTCTAACATTTGGTCAATGGAAAGTGGTCTTTTCTAATGGCTTGATTAAACTTCCTATAATCCATACACACTCTCCATCCGTTGGAAAACTCGAGTAGAAACAAGTTCTCCTTTATTATTCTCAACAACCGTTATTCCTGTTTTATTAGGCACAACATGAATAGAGCTTACACACTTTGAATCTGAATCGGAAAAATGACACCTGCATCTCGCCACTTAAGAATTTCCTTTTTTACTACATCCATCATTGAAGGATTAAGTATCCTTTGGGATTCTCTAACAGGTTTGGTATCATTTTCTAAATATATTTTTTGCATACACAAGGTAGGACTAATTCCTTTAATGTCAGTGACGGTACATCCTTTGGCCTTTTTGTATTTCTTAAGAACATTTAACAATTTTTCCTCTTGTCACTCAGAAAGTGAACAAGAAATGATGACTGGCAAAGTGTCATTTTCACCCAAATAAGCATACTTAAGGTTACTAGGTAGGGGTTTTAGTTCAAGTTTAGGGGGTGATTGAATAGATGGGATTATCTTAGGAGTATTGACAGGCAATTCACAACTTGAAACAGATTGCATATTATTAGTACATGTATTTGTTGACTCATAATTAACACTTCTAGATGCAAAATCAATATGTGTAGTAACAGAATTTTCTGAATGTGTAGTGAGAGGAGATTCAACATGGAATGAGTTATTAACAGTAGCATCAAGAAGATAATCATCCATGTTCAATTCTGTTAAATTTTTATGAAAACTGTTACCACATGACTCGTAAACTCTATTAAATTTTTCATGTTTAATGCAATCAATCTCATCTATACAATCCACAGAGTTCACATCCTGTGTGTTAGAAGGGTATCTCATCGCATCATATATGTTAAGTTTAATCATTTCACCATCAAATTCAAAAGAAAGAGTCCTCTGACACTCAATTTTTGCTTTCAGCATTTGAGAAAGGGTCTCCTAACAACAATGGCACATCAATAGATTCAAGCATATCACCCATATCAAGAATATAGAAGTCAACAGGAAACACTAACTCATTTACTTGAACTAAAACGTCCTCTAAGACTCCTAAGGGATATGCTTGTGATCTATCGGCTAACTGAATCACTACGTTCGTTTTAGAGAGCGGGCCCAGGTCAAAGATTTATGTTTTGTTAGGCATTGCGCTAATGGAGGCTCCTAAGTCAAGCATACACCTCTTAAGCTCATGGTTTCCTATCTTCAAGGTATAGAAAACATCCAGGATCCTTATTTAGGAGGTATTTTCTTTTGAATAACGCAGAGACGTTCTCCTCCACACATACTTTTTCACCACTCTGAATTTTCCTTTTGTTAGTGCATAAGTATTTTAAGAATTTAGCGTATTTAGGCATTTGCTTGATTGCATATAAAAGAGGTATGTTTATTTCAACCTTTCTAAATGTCCGTAAGATGTCATTATCTAAATCTTCTTTCCTAAAGTTAGCAAAATATGAGGGAAATGGCACTATCTCCCTAGGATCAAGTTTATTTGAAAAAGGATCCAGTAGGTTTTTCTTTTCTTTTCTCACCTTCACGACTTCGTCTTCCACATTTTGGACTTCAATCTCATCACTAATATCACTAATCTGGCCAATTTTGTCACCTTTAATTTTTTACTATCCTTTTCTATGGTTTCATGACTCACCTCAACTTCTTTTTCCACCTTACCTCGATTTTCCAGTTCTTTACCATAAAGTTATGGCTTTAGTTTCATCTATCAAGTGAGGTATAGGCTTTTCAAAAACTTGTCTATCCAATTTACTTTCTATGTTGTTAAGAGTAGTACATATTTGTTTATTTGGTTATCTAGATGGTGAAGGTGATTTTCAATTTGTTGTTGGTTATTAAATCCATGAGAGTGAACTTTTCCTATTTGGAGAGCTAGTCGTTTTACTAAATTTTCCAAAGACTCGTGTTGAGTACTAAAACTGAAAACTTGGTTACTAATATTAGTAACTACAACTTTAAATTTAGCAATTTGTTCAGTTTGCTCCTTCAGTTGCCTTTGGATTTTCACTTCGAAATCAATTTTCGTCTCATATTGTTCACTGGTAGGCCATAGTAGTCATTAATTCTCTCGCTTCACCAGGAGTTTTATTCACCGAAGTTCTACCACTAGCGATATCTATTAAACGATTCTGATCATCTAGCAAACCATCGTAAAAACATTCAATTGGGAATTTCTCACTCAGTTGATGTTGTGGGCATGAAATGCAAAGTTTATTAAATCTTTGCTCAATACTCATATTTGTTTCCTTATTAATCTAGTCATGTTAGCATGTTGGTATTTTTCAAGAAAAGCTCTCCGAAAGCCATCCCAAGAAGTAATATCCAATTAAAAGAGAAAGTAACCAATCTCTAGCTAAATCATGTAAAGCAAAAAGGAAAACACGAAGTTTAATACCATCATCATCTTTACCATTTATCGATAAAGTAGAGCAAGCAAGAGAAAATTCTTGTAAATTTCTATGAGCATCTTCCTTATCATGACCATAAAATTTAGGGAGAATTTCGATAAAACCTGGATCAAGTTTGAATGGTTTCTCTAAGGCGGGAAAAATAACGCTCATGGGTGTCTCATATGCATTGAACATGTTCTTTCAAGCTCTTTTCACCTTCTCCTGCCATTTCACTAGCAAATAGTTGCACAGAAAATATGAATGTAAATATTAGATCAAGCAACAAGAACCTAGAATTAAACAAATAACTAGATAAATATACTTAAACAATAGTCTAAAATAATAAATTATACAGTCCCCATCAATGGCGCCAAAATTTGATGTGTGTTATTTCTGCAACAAAATTAAATTTAGAAATAACTCACGAACTCTACCAAATAGATAGGGAAAGTAAGGGTCGAATCCACAGAGACTGCATTATTATCGTAAACTAATTATTTAATTATATAAACAACTATTACTATATAATATGGGGGGTTTCAAATATCAAAACTATACTAAAGCTACTAAACTAAAATAATGAATATAAATTGCAGGAAATAAAATTGGTTTGAAATATAATGAAGAAGTTAATAGGAGACACATAATTTCCTCTTGAGATAAGGTTTGATCATTGAATGATAGAATCATTAAATTAGTCGATAGATAGATTAGCTAACAAATAATTCCTTGAAGCAAGAAAATTAGTTGCTTTAGCATTCATACTAACTAAACCCCATGAACGCACGCAAGTTCAATCTTAATCAAATATGTCAATTTAACAATAAAAGCATGTATTAAATTAACAAACTTGATCGCTTCATAAATACCCATCAGTGAACTTTAATCAAGCCAGAAAGTTGCAACTAAATTAAAATTAACATCACACAAAATTTCAGCAATAATATCAGACAAGTAAGCTTCAACCTAATAATATTACTATTAATCCAAGCAAATAACCATGAATAAAACCCTAGGTGATCAATCTAAATAACATTCATAACTTATAAACTCAGATAACGAATTTTGTCTGAATACCCAATCAAACTAATCAATTGAGCAAACAAAAATCATAATCTCATAAACACATAACAAATTTAATTACATGTTCCTATTAGACTATTAGTGTAGAACTACTCTAAATTAGACATAGATACAAAAACAAAAAAGATAGAAAAGAGTAAAGAAAACTCATTGTAGACGAATTTTCGGACTACATCTTCGTCTTCCTACTGCTGCCCGCTTCTCCGTATTCCTTCCGTCTCCTCCCCTTCTATTTCGCCTCTTATGCTCCCTTTTATTATTGTTGTTTTGCGGGTTTTCTATCAAAACCCTTCTTTTCTTCCCATACCCACGTGTTAATTTTTTTTAGCCCAACAAGAAACGATGGGTTTTTTTCTCCACTACTCACTTTTTGCTTTGATGTAGGTGTGTACGTGTTTTGGTTGGAAGCTTGCTGGTTAATACAGGTGATACATGTGGGCCATTAATATTCAACTCAATACAATTGCATCAATATGTGCTACTTCTTTATAATATAATTTCGACCCATTAAACAACTGAATTAACTCTTGCTTTCTTCTAAGAAGTTGTAGGTATCGATTTCAACTTTCTGTAGCCACTTGAATCATCTCGTTTTGATTCAGTATGAGTGAGATATGGCCAAAATATTATATCAAGCCTGCAGAATTAGTAATACTCGAAGTTAGTGTATCTTTCCAAACTTTATTCATCTAGGTTATCACTAAATAATTAATATAGACACAAATTCATCTTTTAAACACTAAAAATAATTATCAAGTGATTAAACCGAAATATCCTAAAAGTATAATATTTAACACATATAACTCAACAGAGAGGGTAAGAATATGTATAAATCGACACTTATCACTTATTATTTATCTTATCCTCATTATTCACTTCGTCATTGTCGATATGGTTGTAGTTCTATTGTGAGTTGGTGGTGTGGTCGATATGGTCGTGGCTCTGTTGTTGTAAGGTTGTCAAGGTTTTAGGATGGGTGGGAAGGTGATAAGCATGGAAAATAAAATACTGCTTGATTAATTCACTAAAATACAGAATAAAGAACCTATTATATAGGCCAACATAACAAACAAAAGCTGAAATTTTGCTACCACTAACCACTAACATATTTGTTGCTTACTAACCGTAGCCTACTACCATGCCACTAACACCACTTCTAATAAACTGACTTTGACTAAATAAAATAAACTACCCTAAATAAAATCTAACTAAATTAATTAAATACTTTGAAGCACACTTCAACACAACCCCTTGCTTCAAAGTTGATAATTTGTGAAGCACTTCTCTTCAACCGCAATGCACATCTCATCGCCTTCGTTTTGTTTTGGTTGATGCACTTCTCATCAACATTACGCTTCCAAATTTGGAGCACTTCTCTCCATGGTGCACTTCTCACCCTCAACTTCAAAATAAGTTTTCTTCTATGGCCACTTGTGCCATATCTTCTTTGTCATCATTTGTAGACCTGCAGTTCTTAGCCATATGCCCAAATTTTTGACATTTGAAGCATTGTGGCTTTCCCTTATGCCAACAATCCTTCTCTTCATGACCAATCTTGTGACAATTGGTGCATTGGAGGGACTTTGCTTTCCCCTTTTGAGACTTTGCATAAAAGGATTTTTCACTCTTGCTTTCATTATCTTCCTCTCTCATGCTATTCCTTTGATCCACCACATGAAGTTTATTGATCAACTCCGAAACAGTCAGTTTTGAGAAATCTTTAGTATCTTCAAGGGAAGAAAGTTTGGCTTCATATTTTCGTGGGAGTGTGACAATAAGTTTATCCACCACTCTTTGATTGTCAAATTCCCCACCAAGTAGTTTAATTTGGTTGACAATTGACATCAACCTTCCTCCATACTCTCGAACTCCTTCACTTGTTTTCATTTCTACCATCTCAAATTCCCTTTTGAGATTTAATATTTGCATCATTTTAGTCTGCTCATTTCCTTCGAACTCCTCTTTGAGTTTCTCCCATGCTTCTTTAGGAGAATCACAAGACATTATACTTGTAAAAACTCATTCCGACACTGCCGCATGAAGACATGAAAGTGCCTTTGCTATTTTTGCCATCTCCTCATCATATTTTTTGATTTGGGATAAAGTTGGATTTTGTGGAAGGGGGGTTGGATCAATATCACTCTCAATTGCTTCCCATACACTTAAAGCTTTCAAATATGATGTCATTTTGATAGCCCAAGAATGGTAGTTCTCTCCTTTGAACATGGGAATGGAAATTGAAAAATTGTTTGATGCCATTGATGGAGATAGATGATGAAGGTAAAAAAAAACCTCACAGCAAGATAACCTGGCTCTTGATACCAATTTGTTGGAATTAAGAAGCAAAAGTAATAGAGATAAGCGTGGAAAATGAAATACTGCTTGATTAATTCACTGAAATACAGAATAAAGAACCTATTATATAGGCCAACATAACAAACAAAAGCTGAAATTTTGCTATCACTAACCACTAACATATTTGTTGCTTACTAACCGTAGCCTACTACCATGCCACTAACACCACTTCTAATAAACTGACTTTGACTAAATAAAATAAACTACCCTAAATAAAATCTAACTAAATTAATTAAATACTTTGAAGCACACTTCAACAGGTGGTTGGAGGTGGGGTTGGTGGTGCTGCGCAAGTGGTTAAGGACATGGTGGTTATATCGGTGGAGGTGGGTATGACGGTGGTTTAATAGATGTAGAAGTAGTGGGACTTTCGAAATTAAAATAAAAATAAAAAATCTCAGACCAATTCAAATTAAATAGGCGTCCATTTTAATTTGATAAACCGATTAACTCAAATCAACAATACGTAAAGGCTTATTTTTAGAAAAATTTGTCAAAAAAACCTTTGAAAAGTTCCATTTTGCGAAAAAAAAAACCTTTTAAATCGTTTTTTGCAAAAAGAAACCACAAACCTAAATTTTCTTGCTAGGTTAAACCTATTCACATTTTTCGGTGTGTTTTTTAAGATGCATAGGGGTAGTGCTACAGTTAATGGAAATAGGGAGTTAAAGGAAGATAGAAGGGTCAACGCCAGAATTTAGAAAAACTTCACCGAAAAATGGGAATAGGTTTCATCTTGTAAGAAAAATTATGTTTGTGGTTTTTTACAAAGAATGATTTAAAAGGTTTTTTTTTGCAAAATTGAACTTTGAAAAGGTTCTTTTGACAAATTTTCCCTTATTTTAAGAAGATCATGAGTAACAGTGGGGTTATCTTGAGATTATTAAAAGGTTTTAAGAATATCACTAAAAAGGTGGGATTATTAAAATTATTTTTTCCTTTTTATTATGACCACTTGAATTAATAAAAATATTATAAGTTACCAAGAAATAGTCCATGTTATCTATCTAGTCATGAGAACTATTTTTTAGTTATTTGTTACCAATCATATAATATAGGAAGGAAAATATTATAATTAATATAAAAAGTAATTTACATGAATGTTAAACAAGAAAAATAAATAAAATAAACCATGCACAGAAAATTAGTTGTAATAAATAAAATAAACAACACAAATCCATGTTAAATACCTATATCATGAAAAAGATAATAGTAACTTCAATAATAAACAATAAAAAGAAATAAAAGAAAAAAATTGTTAATTTCATTGACCCTCAAAAACTATACCTCTGTCTAAATTGTTTGTTTGCATGAACCATGGAACAAATATTGAAGAAACTTTGAAAATATTAATGCTCTGTTGCGTTGTATGTGGTGTAGAATAAAAATTATATTGTAAAGTTGGATACTTGTATGGGTGAAGTGAGTAGGTACTATGATGGTGTTGCGTTGGTGTATTAAATCAGATGATTGATATTAGAAAGTATGAGTCAGGGAGAGTTTAAAGTGAGAGCAACTGATTAGATATACTAGGCATAGTATTAGGCAGTGGCGTATCCAGGGATTACGGGATGGGGGTACGGATGAGAAAAAATCAAATAAAACAAAATACAATACTTGAGTTAAGTTACGACTAAAAATTCAAATCAAAATACAATGTCAATATCAATTAATGATTCAAATTACAACTAATTTAAAACGACAAAGATACATAAGTTTCAAATAAAAAAAATACAAGTGCATTTAATTCCAAATTCAACTAATTTCAATTCACAACCTCTATTTCAATTTTACCATCTCTAATTTCAATTCAAGTAATCTCAATTTCAATTCAAGTAATGAAGTAATCTCTAATTTCAATTCAAGTAATTTCAATTCAACTATTCAAATAATTAGTAATCTCTAATTTCAATTCAAGATTGAAATCTCTAAGTTCAATTCAACTATTCAAGTAATCTTAATTTCATAATTCACAATTGCACAACATTTAAATTTCATTCTCATAATTTCTTATTTCAATTTAAAATATTAATTCTGAATTCACCTAAAAATGAGAAATCTATCATTTATAAATTAGCACAAATTATAAAAAAAATTATAAAAAAAGTGGCGACGACTTACAGTTACTGAGTTCTGCAGTTCTCGTGGCCGGCGGTGGTGTCTCGTGGCGACAAGAAGAACTCCGGCAAGCAAAGGGGCAAAGTGGCGACAACTACAACGTCTACAAGTCGGCCTCCGGCTGCAAAATGGCGACAACAACTCCTAAACTCTGGGCTCTGGCTCACCAGTTGCAAAGTGTGAAAATGGCGACAACAAAATAAGAACTCCGGCAGGGCGCAGGCGGAATCCGGCAGGCGAAAAAGAAAGAAAGAGAGAGAAAAGAAAAAAGAAAGGTTTTGTACTTCTGTCTTTAGACTGACCAGAGGAGAGAGAAAAGAAAAAAGAAACTAAGAAAGGTTCTGTCTTTACTGACCAGAGGAGAGAGAAAGAAGGGGAGTAGCATAACTAGCGTTAGGGACGCGTGAGTGAGAGTAATGAGCAGCGTCCTTTTGTCAGTCTTGGGCCACGTTTTTTTTTTATTTCCTTCAAAGTTTTTTTTGAAAATGGGGGTACAGTTGTACCCACTGTACCCCCTGTAGATCCGCCCCTGGTATTAGGTAAGGAATGGAGCGTGATGATCATGCATGGGAGAAATGATGCAGGTCCAGTGATTTTGACGTAGTTGGTTAAATTATGCGCTCATCATCCCACGTAGGCAATAAAAATAAACCTACATTATTGAACTACAAGCATGAGTAAACATGAATAATAAAAATAATATGAGTTATAATAATAATTGTAATAATAATAATAATCGTAGTAATAATAGTAATAGTAATAGTAATAGTAATAATAATAATAATAATAATAATAATAATAATAATAAGAATAATAATAATAATAATAATAATAATAATAATTACTATTATTATTATAAAATTATGAAGTGGAGATTTATCGATAGAGATTGCCTTGCAAGCCTATAAGTTTCTTTTGGCCTTCATTTTCCTCCTTCCCTTTTGGGGAATTATGTTTAATATGATGGTTTCTTTGGAAGCTGTGCAATTATTACTTACCCAAAAAATAATAATAATAAATCTAGAATCAATTTTATTTTAAATACAACGAGAATTATTGATTCCAACTTAATACAAAGAGACAACAATGCTAAATTGGTTTTTAACGCATCAAAGATCTAATTATTATTATGATCACTTGAATTAATAATCAAATAATAAGGTACCAAGAAATAGTCATGTTATCTATCTATTTATGAGATTTATTTTTTAGGTATTTGTTAACAATCATATACAAGTAGGAAAATATTATAATCAATATAAAAAGTAAAATACATGAAAGGTCAAACAAGAAAAATAAATAAAATAAACCATGCATAGGAAATTAGTTGTAATACATAAAATAACCAACACAAATCCATGTTAAATACCTACTTCTTGCAAAAGAATAATAGTAGCTTCAATAAATAATAAAAAGAAAGAAAATAAAAGAAAAAGATGGTTAATTTCATTAACTCTCAAAAATTATACCTCTGTTTGGTTTGTTTGTACAAACCTTGGATCAAATATTGAACGAACTTTGAAAAAATTAAGGCTTTCTTGCGTTGTATGTCACGTGGAATAAAGAACCACATTGTAAAGTTAGATACTTGTACGGGTGAAGTGAGTTGGCACTATTATAATTGCGTTGGTGTATGAGATTAGATGATGGTTATTAGAAAGTGCTACCTCCATTTCTTAAAGATCTTCCTTGTTACTGTTCCTACATATACCAAGGAGGATTTATTTGCGTGGGGTATGAGGTGGGTAAAGTAGGAGAGACAAAGGGGTTAAGATAAATAAACAAATAAAAAGGGGTTAAAGTAGGAGAGAGAAAGGGAGTAAAATTGAATTAATAATGTAATGGTGGACCATATGATAGAGACATGATAGGGTAAAAAGGGGAAATTTTTTTCCAGATAAGGAATAAAGTAAAAGAGGGAAGATCTTTTGAAAACGCACTTAAACGGAAAGAGGGAAGATCTTTAGGAAACGTAGGGAGATTGAGATCAAGGTGAGTCGAAAGTGGGAGCATCTAATAAGATGTATTAGGCATAGTATTAGGTAAGGAATGGAGGAGTTACGTGATTATCATGCATGGGAAAAAGGATTCTCGTTAAGTGATTTTGACGTAGATGGTTCAATATTGCGCTCATCATCCCATGTAGTCTATAAAGATAAACCTACATTATTGAACTACAAGCATGAATGAAAATGAATAACAATGATGATGATGATGATGATGATGATGATGATGATGATGATATTGTTATTATTATTATTATAAATAGTAATAATAATAATACTAACAATAATAATAATTATAAATTTTTTTACGAAGTTAAGCTTTATGGATATAGATTGTCTTGCAAGCCTATAAGTTTCTTACTGCCTCCGTATTGCTCCTTACGTTTTTGGGAATTATATTTAATATGATGGTTCCATTGGGAAGCTACGCACTTATTATTTACTTACCCAAAAATAATAATAATAAAGCTAGAATCATTTTTTTTATTTTTAAAAAGTGCAACGAGGTTATTGATTGCAAACTTAACACAAAAAGAGAACAATGCTATGTTGGATTTTAACACATAAAAAATCTAATTTTTATTATGACCACTTGAATTAACAAACATACTACAAGGTATCAAAAAATATTGCATGTTGTCTATCTAGTCATGAGAACTGTTTTTTAAGTATTTGTTAACAATCACATACAGGAAGGTAAATATTACAATTAATATAAAAAGTAATACTCCCTCCGTTTCATATTAATTTACTCACTTCACTTTGGGGGAGAACCAAGGAGGAAGTATAAAAGTATGAGAGAGAAACTGAAAAGGTGGAGAGAGAAACTGAAAAGTGAGAGAGAGAAACAAAATAATGGGTTAAAAATATTAAAAAGTGAATGACATGGGTGAAAAAAGTGGAGAAAGTAGATGTGATGTATTACCAAATACAGAAAAAGCAACAGTGTGTAGATTAAAAAGAAACAAACTGAAAAGGAAAGTGTGTAGATTAAAAAGAAACGGAGGGAGTATACATGAAGGTCAGACAAGGAAAAATAAATAAAATAAATCATGCACAAGGAATTAGTTGTAATAAATAATATTAACAACAGAAATCCATGTTAAATACCTATATCATGAAAACGAATCATAAAAACTTCAATAAACAATAAAAAAAAATGGAAAAAAGTTGTTAAATTTATTAACCTTAAGAAATTATACCTCCGTCTAAATTGTTTGATTGCACGAACCAATATTGAAAGGACACTGAAAATATTAACGCTCTGTTGCATTGATTTCGCATGGAATAAAAAACCACGTAGTAAAGTTGGATACTAGTATGGGTGAAGGGAGTTGGTACTATGATGATAATGCTTTGGTGTATTATATTAAATGATGGGTATTAGAAAGTAAGAGGTTGGGGAGAGTTGAAAATGAGAGCATTTGATTAGATGTATTACACATAGTATTGGGTAAGTAATAGAAGAGTTACATGATGATCATGCATGAAAAAAAGGATGCTAGTGAAGTGATTTTGACGTAGATGGTTAAATAACTCGCTCATCATCCCACGTAGGCAATAAAAATAAACCTATATTATTAAACTACAAGCATGAATAATAATAATAATATTAATAATAGTAGTAATGATGATAATAAGGATAACAATAATAATAATAATTTTTTTAACGAAGTGGAGCTTTATGAATAGAGAGTGTCTTGCAACCCTATAAGTTTCCTACGGCCGTCGTTTTTCTCCTTCCCTTTTGCGGAATTATGTTTAATATGATGGTTTCTTTAGGAAGCTATGCACTCATTACTTACTTATCCAAATAATAATAACAATAAAGCAAGCTAGAATCAATTTTGTTTTCAAAATGCAACGAGAATTATTGATTGCAACTTAATACAAAAAGACAACAATGCTAAATTGGTTTTTAACGCATTAAAGATCTAATTTTTATTATGACCACTCTGATTAATAATCAAATCATAAGATACCAAGAAATAGTCCAGGTTATCTATCTAGTCATGAGCACTATTTTTTAGAACTTTGTTAACAATCGTATACAGGAATGCAAATATTATAATTAATATAAAAAGTAATATAAATAAAGGTCCAACAAGAAAAATAAATAAAATAAACCATGCACAGGGAATTAGTTATAATACATAATATAAACAACACAAATCCATGCTTAATACCTACATCATGAAAAAGAATAATAGTAACTTCAATAAACAAAAAAAGAAAAAAAAGATGGTGAATTTCATTGACCCTCTGAAATTATATCTTCGTTTAAATTGTTTGTTTACACGAACCTCAGATCAAATATTTATCGGACTTTGAAAATATTAAGGTTCTTTTGCATTGAATGTTGCATGGAACAAAGAACCACATTGAAAAGTTGGATACTTGTATGGGTGAAATAATATAAGTTGGTACAATGATGACGATGCGTTGTTGTATTATATTAGATGATGGGTCTCAGAAGGTATGAGGTCAGGGAGAGTTGAAAGTGGGAGCATCTAATTAGATGTATTAGGTGTTTTATTAGGTAAGGAATAGAGGACTTACGTGATGATCATGCGTGGGAAAAAGGATGCTAGTCAAGTGATTTTGATGTAGATGGTTAAATATTGCGCTCATCGTCCCACGTAGGCAATAAAAATAAACTTACATTATTAAACTACAAGCATGAGTGGAGATGAATAATAATAATATTATTACTAATAATAATAGTAATAATAACATTAGTAATGATAATAGTAATAATAATAATGATGATGATAATAATAATGATAAAAATAATAATAAATTTTACGAAGTGGAGCTTTATGGATAGGGATTGTCTTGCAAGCCTAAGTTTCTTACTGCCTCCGTACAGCTCCTTACGTTTTGGGGAATTATATTTAATATGATGGTTTCTTTGGGAAGCTACGCACTTATTATTTATTACTTACCCAAAAATAATAATAATAAAGCTAGAATCATTTTTTTTTATTTTAAAAAAGTGCATCGAGGTTATTGATTGCAACTTAACAGAAAAAGAGAACAATGCTATGTTGGATTTTAACACATCAAAAATCGAATTTTTATTATGACCACTTGAATTAATAATCAAACTATAAGGTACCAAGAAATAGTCCAGATTATCTATATGAGAACTATTTTTTAGATGTTTGTTACCAATCATATACATGAAGGAAAATACTATAATTAATATAAAAAGTAATAGTAAGGATAATAGTTTTGTTTTTGGTTATTTTTCCTTGTTGGAAGAGTCCAACCTAGTTGGTTTATTCCTTCTTGGGTGAATTTTGGGTGTAATCCGGTTCATTGTTCAATAATATATCTTACTTATTTAGCAAAAAAAAAAAAGAATAATATACATGAAGGTCAAACAAGAAATATAAATAAAATAAATCATGTACATGAAATTAGTTAGGAATTGGGGTTGGCTCAAGTAGTGAGCTTTTCTATCTTTTCTAGCAACGTCTAGGATTCATTCCTAACCTAAGCATTTGCTTGGGATTTAAGGGGGAAGGGAGGTTGGGGTGTCTAGCTTGTAATGGGCCTTTGGGTAGAGGCCTTGTGCGAGGGCGGCCCAGAGGATTTCTTCTTAATTACCGTTTTTTTAAAAAAAATAATGTACACGAAATTAGTTGTAATACATGAAATAAATAACACAAATCCATGTTAAAAAGCTACATCATGAAAAAGAAAAATAGTAACTTCAGTAAATAATAAATAAAAAGAAAAGAAACAAAAAAATTATTAATTTCATTGACCCTCAGAAATTATATCTTCGTATAAATTGTTTTGTTTTCACGAACTTTGGATCAAATATTTATCGGACATTGAAGATATTAAGGCTCTATGCATTATATGTTGCGTGGAATAAAGACCCACATTGTAAAGTTGGATACGTGTATGGGTGAATTGAGTTGGTATTATGATGATGATGTTTTGATGTAATATATCAGATGATGGGTATTAGAAAGTATGAGGTCATGGACAGTTGAATGTGGGAACATCTGATTAGATGTATTTAGGCATAGTACACACCTCTTCTTTTTTTCTTTTTTATTATCTTTCTCACTTTTCTGTGTACATCTCCCAATGCACATCTTTGAACTTAATATCTTTCATTTGAATTTTAATAATATACTAATTGAGACGAATCAAACAAGACCCCACATGACTATGTTTTTTCTTGTATATTAAAAAAATTGAAAAGATTATATCTAAATATGAATAGTGTCAAGTTTCTAAGTCAGAACGATAAAAAAAACAGAGAGAGTATTAGGTAAGGAATAGTGGAGTTACGTGATGATTTTTTTTTTGAGGGGGGGGGGGGGGGTTACGTGATGATCATGCATGAAAAAAAGGATGCTAGTGAAGTGATTTTGATGTAGATGGTTGAATATTGCGCTCATCATCCCACGTAGACAATAAAAACAAACCTACAGTATTAAACTACAAGCATGAGTGAACATACATAACAATAATAATAATAATAATAATAATAATACTAATAATAATAATAATAATAATAATAATAATAATAATAATATTTATGATCATAATAAGGATAAAAATAATAATAATAAATTTTTAAAAGTGGAGTTTATGGATAGAGAGTGTCTTGCAACATATAAGTTTCCTATACCGTCGTTTTGCTCTTCCCTTTTGGGAATTCTGTTTAATATGATGGTTTCTTTTAGGAAGCTATGCACTCATTACTTACTTATCCAAATAATAATAACAATAAAGCTAGCTAGAATCAATTTTGTTTTCAAAATGCAACGAGAATTATTGATTGCAACTGAATACAAAAAGACAACAATGCTAAATTGGTTTTTAACGCATTAAAGATCTAATTTTTATTATGACCACTCTGATTAATAATCAAATCATAAGATACCAAGAAATAGTCCAGGTTATCTATCTAGTCATGAGCACTATTTTTTAGAACTTTGTTAACAATCGTATACAGGAATGCAAATATTATAATTAATATAAAAAGTAATATAAATAAAGGTCCAACAAGAAAAATAAATAAAATAAAACATGCACAGGGAATTAGTTATAATACATAATATAAACAATACAAATCCATGCTTAATACCTACATCATGAAAAAGAATAATAGTAACTTCAATAAACAAAAAAAGAAAAAAAAGATGGTGAATTTCATTGACCCTCTGAAATTATATCTTTGTTTAAATTGTTTGTTTACACGAACCTCAGATGAAATATTTATCGGACTTTGAAAATATTAAGGTTCTTTTGCATTGTATGTTGCATGGAACAAAGAACCACATTGAAAAGTTGGATATTTGTATGGGTGAAATAAGTTGGTACTATGATGATGATGCGTTGTTGTATTATATTAGATGATGGGTCTCAGAAGGTATGAGGTCAGGGAGAGTTGAAAGTGGAAGCATCTAATTAGATGTATTAGGTGTTTTATTAGGTAAGGAATAGAGGACTTACGTGATGATCATGCATGGGAAAAAGGATGCTAGTCAAGTGATTTTGATGTAGATGGTTAAATATTGCGCTCATCATCCCACGTAGGCAATAAAAATAAACTTACATTATTAAACTACAAGCATGAGTGAAGATGAATAATAATAATATTATTACTAATAATAATAGTAATAATAATATTAGTAATGATAATAGTAATAATAATAATGATGATGATAATAATAATAATGATAAGAATAATAATAGATTTTACGAAGTGGAGCTTTATGGATTGGGATTGTCTTGCAAGCCTATAAGTTTCTTACTGCCTCCTTACAACTCCTTACGTTTTGGGGAATTATATTTAATATGATGGTTTCTTTGGGAAGCTACACTTATTATTTATTACTTACCCAAAAATAATAATAATAAAGCTAGAATCATTTTTTTTTATTTTAAAAAAGTGCATCGAGGTTATTGATTGCAACTTAACAGAAAAAGAGAACAATGCTATGTTGGATTTTAACACATCAAAAATCGAATTTTTATTATGACCACTTGAATTAATAATCAAACTATAAGGTACCAAGAAATAGTCCAGATTATCTATATGAGAACTATTTTTTAGATGTTTGTTACCAATCATATACAGGAAGGAAAATACTATAATTAATATAAAAAGTAATAGTAAGGATAATAGTTTTGCTTTTGGTTATTTTTCCTTGTTGGAAGAGTCCAACCTAGTTGGTTTATTCCTTCTTGGGTAAATTTTGGGTGTAATCCGGTTCATTGTTCAATAATATATCTTACTTATTTAGCAAAAAAAAAAAAAGAATAATATACATGAAGGTCAAACAAGAAATATAAATAAATAAATCATGTACATGAAATTAGTTAGGAATTGGGGTTGGCTCAAGTAGTGAGCTTTTCTATCTTTTCTAGCAACGTCTAGGATTCATTCCTAACCTAAGCATTTGCTTGGGATTTAAGGGGGAAGGGAGGTTGGGTGTCTAGCTTGTAATGGGCCTTTGGGTAGAGGCCTTGTGCGAGGGCGGCCCAGAGGATTTCTTCTTAATTACCGTTTTTTTAAAAAAAATGTACACGAAATTAGTTGTAATACATGAAATAAATAACACAAATCCATGTTAAAAAGCTACATCATGAAAAAGAAAAATAGTAACTTCAGTAAATAATAAATAAAAAGAAAAGATTCAAAAAAATTATTAATTTCATTGACCCTCAGAAATTATATCTTCGTATAAATTGTTTGTTTTCACGAACTTTGGATCAAATATTTATCGGACATTGAAGATATTAAGGCTCTATGCATTATATGTTGCGTGGAAAAAAGACCCACATTGTAAAGTTGGATACGTGTATGGGTGAATTGAGTTGGTATTATGATGATGATGTTTTGATGTATTATATCAGATGATGGGTATTAGAAAGTATGAGGTCATGGACAGTTGAATGTGGGAACATCTGATTAGATGTATTTAGGCATAGTACACACCTCTTCTTTTTTTCTTTTTTATTATCTTTCTCACTTTTCTGTGTACATCTCCCAATGCACATCTTTGAACTTAATATCTTTCATTTGAATATTAATAATATACTAATTGAGACGAATCAAACAAGACCCCACATGACTATGTTTTTTCTTGTATATTAAAAAATTGAAAAGATTATATCTAAATATGAATAGTGTCAAGTTTCTAAATCAGAACGATAAAAAAAACAGAGAGAGTATTAGGTAAGGAATAGTGGAGTTACGTGATGATTTTTTTTTTTGAGGGGGGGGGGGGGGGGGTTACGTGATGATCATGCATGAAAAAAAGGATGCTAGTGAAGTGATTTTGATGTAGATGGTTGAATATTGCGCTCATCATCCCACGTAGACAATAAAAATAAACCTACAGTATTAAACTACAAGCATGAGTGAACATACATAACAATAATAATAATAATAATAATAATAATAATAATAATAATAATAATAATAATAATAATAATAATAATAATAATAATAATAATAATAATAATAATAATAATAATAATAATAATAATAATAATAATAATAATAATAATAATAATATTTATGATCATAATAAGGATAAAAATAATAATAATAAATTTTTTTACAAAGTGGAGTTTTATGGATAGAGAGTGTCTTGCAAGCATATAAGTTTCCTATACCGTCGTTTTGCTCTTTCCCTTTTGGGAAATTCTGTTTAATATGATGGTTTCTTTAGGAAGCTATGCACTCATTACTTACTTATCCAAATAATAATAACAATAAAGCTAGAATCAATATTTTGTCAAAATGCAACGACAATTATTGATTGCAACTTAATACAAAAAGACAACAATGCTAAATTGGGTATTAACGTATGAAAGATCTAATTTTTATTATTGCCACTTGAATTAATAATAAAATTATAAGATACTAGGAAATAGTCCGGGTTATCTATCTAGTCATGAGAACTATTTTTTAGGTCTTTGTTAACAATCATAAACACGAGGGCAAATATTATAAACCTTCATTATGAAAAAGAATAATAGTAACTATAATAAATAATAAATAGAAAAGAAAATAAACAAAAAAGACTCTAAGATATTTATCATCCCTATTAAATAACCCCTGCACTTGGATTTTATTTCATTTTACATGTTTTTTACTCATCTACCATCACATCCAATAATTTAAAACACGCTCCAATAATCATCTATAAATAGGGCCTTCCAACTCTTCCCTTTTTCACCAAAGTAACTACATACAACTATACAAGATACAACAAACAAAAAATGGCTCAACCATTTCCCTTCCTAGGCCTCTTCCCAGCTGCCATCATCCTTTTCATCAGTGCAGCAATTGGAGCAGCGGGGCAGGTGAATGTTGAGAACATCACACCCAAACTCATCTCTACCAACGAAGTTATCAGAAATTCGGGGGCCATCCCAAACTGGTTCAGGGTTCAGAAACATCATTTAGGTCCATTATATGCACACAAAATATTGTTCTGTTACCCCATTCCTCAACTTGCTAGTGGTCTGAGTCGTGAGCACTGTGAACAGATCGCTGAAGAGATAGGTGCTTTCTCTTCTCTAATTAGGAATGGGAGGAGTTCTATGTCTTCTTCGTCTAGTTCTCTAGTTGGGGCTGAGGCAAATGTTTTTATATCTTTAATTAATAGTGGGTATTCTGCTGCTGCAATTGTGTCTCTCTGAGCCTGGCCTAATTGGGAGGAATGCTTTGGCTTCTTAATTGTGTGTGTTTTTAAGAAGGTTACTATCAGTATTACTTAATAATATTCCTTCATAGCATATACTATCTACGTATCTAAAATAAATAATGGTCATCCCTCCTATATCTCAGCACCAGTTCACTTGTTTATGGAGGAGGTTTCTACTTTCTACCAGCTATAAAAATGTAACTCTTGTTGTCGTTGTATAAATATGTCGTTATTAAAACTTTAACTTTAGTTTGCTGCCGATGATTGCTATATACTAATTTTACTACGTTTCTCGTCTAGCCCCATTGGATAGGCTTAGAGTTTACTAATTAGCAACCAAGTAAAAAAAAGTAGCAGTAGAACCCTAGCTAATTAATTAGGGGGCGTTTTGTTCATATAATTGTATAGGTTTGGAATCAGCAGGAATGAAGTCATACCACCTCCCCCATGGGTTTCTAAACCCCATACCTTATGAGTTTGAGATATGGGTTTAAAATTTAGAAATAAATTAAACAAACACTAGGTATGGGTTTTGTTCATTCCAAACCCATACCTCATACCTAAAACTAGTGAACCAAACACCCACTTAATAACTACCAAGAGGTGGTGGGCAATTCAACTTATGACTTTGAGGTCACAAGTTCGAATCCCGTTACCTATTTGTGGGGACCCTAAAAAAATTAGTAATTGTCATGTACTTTGAGTGCTGACTTTGTTAAAACACAAACCTTTATTATTTGTCTGCTTCACACAAGCCTCTTATGTTCACCTTATTTTCCTATTTTATAAGATAAATTAAATTCAGATAAATTCAAATTATTAGTTAAAATAAGTTCATATAAGATCTAATAAGTTCAGTTCAGCCAAATTAAGGTATGACACTCTTACAAAATAATATTTTCGATAAATTCGGATTAGTTCAGATAAGGCCTAATTAACAAGTTCATATTAGTTCAAATAAGTAAGAATAAGTTCAATATAACATAATCATTATGAAACAAAAAATAATTCTTATAAAAAAAATGGACAAAATAACTTACAGGTGATCTTGGGGTCGGGCCGGACTTTGGCAAAAAAAAAAGTAGGTCGTTTCGGCCAAAACCGCGGGTTGGTCAGGCCAGGCTAAGGTTCGGGCCAAAAAATCCGTGCGAAAGTCTGGTTTGCGGGACGGACCTACCGGGCTGAGCCGAAATTTAGCCTATTTTTTCGAATCTAGGTTGCCTGTCACCCCGAATTTTTTCCCAAAACATCAGGTCGGGCCCGACTGCGGACCAAAAATCGTGCCCAAACCTTGCCCGTTTTCGTGTCTGATCAGATCCGTGGGTCAAGCTCATCTTGATCAGACCCGTGGGTAGTAGCAGAGGTGTCACGTGGCGGGTATACATTATCGCACACGTCTTTTAATATATTTGTATAGATTTGTCTACAATTAATAATATATGAAGCTGCTCCACATATTGTCGTGAGTTTGGTAGAGAAAGATACCGTAAATTATTGAACACATTAACACATAAATACTACCTACTCCCTCTATCCCAAAATATAGTTCTCCTTTTATTTTGCACAATCTCCAAGACGTACCTTTGACTTACGATATCTTCTATTTCTTATTAGTAATAAAAAATATAAAAAGTTGATATTGCGAATTTATACATTGAGATGAATCTAACAAGACCCCTCATGAATATGTTTTTTTTGTATACATTAGTAAGAATATTTGGTCAAAGTTTTTAAAATTTGACTCCTAAAATAGAAATGGGAACTATATTTTGGGACGGAGGGATTATTAAATATCATTATAAAGGTGGCAAAAAAAAAGTTAATATATTAGTATTTTCAGAAATATTTATACTTCCTACCTCTAAAATAAATGAAACGCTTCTCTCAAAATGCGCTCACATAAAAGAGGGAAGCGTTTCATTTATTTCGGAACCGGGGGAAGTAGTTTGGATTATTTTGAGAAGGTATGCCCAGGATCTAGGATTTTGAATTTGGAGGGTCCTAAGTCTCCTAGCTAAACCAAGAAAATAGATAACACTAAGAAAACCATATTATATATTATCTGAATCATATATTAGATATACCTTCATTATGTCAATATTTCAATTTATTTCCATTTTCAGTAAATTTAACAAATTGACTTTTACACTCATAATCAGGCGGCAGGCGCGACTCTACCTTTAATATCTTCAATTATCTGTTCCTAAAGTTTTTAGGAAGTTGATATAAATTTGGTAAATGTATGTATTGCAAACAAATCCAAAATTTTACGTAGTAAATATTTGTAAGTTTTGGTATATAAATCTTGGTCATACTTAATGATTTTTTTTTTTGAAAGAGATGACTGGTCATACTTAATATAGCAATATTGTACAAAGTCAAATTGTTGAATTTATTTGAAAACGGAAGGAGAATAATTGTTATATCACAAAAAGAGGATTAAGAATTAGAGCTAAAATTAAGATAGATGTATTCTATTGAAGATTATGAATAAGATCCAACATAAAAAAAATAAAAAAAGAAAATATGGTAAAAGAGAAAAGAAAAATAGCAAAAAAGTAAAATAAACAAACAGACAATAATGCATCAAGCAAATTGAGAAGAAAGAAAAAAAAAGGAAGAAAAAGAAGTTGGAAATGGTGCAAGGATTCAAACCCGTGCACTGTATGCAAGAATTTGTTGGTAAGTTTACCACCAGACTAAAGCTACATTGAAATGAGTTTTAGTGCGGGTATTAGTTTTATATGTGTTTGACTGACGTTAAGAGAAAAAAGAAAACTGTTTTTTTTTGGGGCCCGTGCCATCCAAGACCCTTAATAGGTCCGCCCCTGGATCTAGTAAAAGTCAAAAAATCACAACTTTAAAAAAATGAAGGAAATATACAATTAAAGATGTGTACATAAGTCATGTCAATTAACAAAAGTAAAATTACCTTGCAACAAGATTTGACCTTTTAAATGTTGACTTTCCATAATATATTTTAATGGAAGTGGAAAAAAATACATATCAAGTTCGGAAGACAATACCAACCTGGGACAAACCCTAGGCCCAAATACAAGTTATATATTAGAAAGTGTATCCAGTCAATACAATATCAAAGTTATCTTTATTTGAAAAGATAAGCATATTATTTAAATGTAATACTCAGTATTTTTAGAGTATTTATTTATTCTCTTTATTATATTTTAAATATTTTGTAATGTTAAATAATTTTATTCATTTAGTTTTATGAAAGTAGTCCTTGTTATTGCTCTTATATGCAAGGTAACATTTTGGAGGATTTACATTATCCTTAGGTAGGGGTGGGGAATCAATGTAAAGGAGTTAGGGGGTAATTATGGGGTGAAGAGAATGATTAAATACACCTAACAAATAACAAATAAGGGAATCAACTTACTTGATTCTCTTACCCTTTTCTGAACACCCTAAATCAAACGCCCCCTGAATGCTTAACCCACTATTCTAACTAGGAGTAACGAATTCGATAAATTTATAAGGAAAAGCTAGTAGAAGGCCCATATTATATTAACTCATTTGCTAAATCACGCCCTAAATTTTCCTGGTAACGCCCTGTATTGGTATAAAATACTGTATTTTTGCATTTTTCATTTTTTGTTCATTTTCTCCTCTTTCCTCACTTTCCCTTCTTCTTCCATACCACCATCACCTTCATGCCCCCTCCACCACCACCAACACTACCACCTCTCATAATTTTTTTTAAAGGCAAAAAGACCAAACAAGTTGACAAAGCTCATCACCACTCCACCACCGCCGCACCACTGCCGCCGTCCGCCGCCACACCACTGCCGCCGTCCGCCGCCACACCACTGCAGCACCACCAACACAACACCACACCCTCTTCTCTCCGTTTTATTCCTTTTCTGATTTTTTTTTTAAAAAAAACAGGTAGGCATCCACCATGGACGCCCCACCAACGGTGGAGGCGCCCATGGCAGGCGCTCCACCACATGGTGAGGCGTCTGCCATGGGCGCCTCCACCGGTGGTGGGGCGTCCATGGTGGACGCCTCCTTTAATTTTTTTTTTTAAAATTCAAAAAAATTCAAAAAAAAAGGAGGCGTCCACCATGGACGCCCCACCACCGGTGGAGGCGCCCATGGCAGGCGCCTCACCATGTGGTGGAGCGCCTGCCATGGACGCTTCCACCGGTGGTGGGGCGTCTATGGTGGATGCCCCTTTATTTTTTATAAAAAAAATTCACTGTTGTAAACTGAAAAAAAAACAGAGGGTGATGGTGGGGTATGTGGTGGTGGTATGTCGGGGTAGGTGTTCCGGCGGTGGGGGTGCATTGGTGTTCCCGCAGTGGTGGTGCGGCGGTGGTTGTGTGGTGGCACCGGTGTTTAGTGGTAAGTGGAAGAAAATGGGAGAGAAAGTGGAGGAAGAAGGGTAAAAAATCTGAAAAAATTAGGAAGTGAGTCAATGGAAGGAGAGAGAAAAAATACAAGTATATAAATACGGTATAAAAATACCGTATTTAGGGCGTTACTAGAAAATTCTAGGACGGTGTTTAGCAAAATCTTATATTAAAGGCCAATGATCCTCATTCCTCAGTCATCACATTAGAAGTACATTACCTCAGCCCAAAATAAGGAGCCAAAAATACCACTACTAGAGTAGTCTCCCTTCTCTGAGGTTCGAGAAGCGGCAATTTATCCTCCTCTTTTCTGCTACTGCAATTTCTACTACTACCAGAAATTGCAGCAAACAACAAAAACAAAGAAGGCGATTTCCTTAATTAATGCTTAACTAACAACATAAGCTTAATCTCAAAGCTCCATTAATGGCGTCCACTCCTTCTCCTTCCTCTACACTTTCTCTCTCCTCTACCCACCTCTCATTTCTCCCTCAAAAACACCCTTTTCGCCAGGGTTTGCTTTCTACGGCGACTGTTGGTCGGAAAACACGATTTTTGAAGTTAAAATTCTCCGCCGTAAGAGCTGTTGGTGGAAGTGGCGGCACTTCTCGTAGTCGTAGAGTAGCTTATAGAGAATCTCAGTCGCAAAATCAATTACCCATTTCACAGTTTAAGGAGATTGCATCAACTTTTGTTCCTCCTGCTCTTTTTGTCGCCGTTACTTTCGGTAATTAACTTCTCTCATTTTTTTATGGGTTTGTTTGATGAAAGGTTTTCTCAAATTCTGGGTAGTGTTTGGTTTGTTTGTGGATGGAAATTGAACTCGATGGATTATGTTGTTTGAGTTCAGTTGTGAGAAAGAATTTAATGCTAATTGTAGGTTAAGACAAATAGACAATGTAATGTAGAATTGTAATTAACTACATTGTTTTTTCTTTTCTTTTACTTTGATTAATTTCTTTTGGCCAAACAAGGTGTAAGTGTGTAGGATGATAGTATTACAAGCATGTAAACTACAAGGGAGGTGGGCAAATTAATAGGCTCTTAAAATTTGGGATTGTGAAGTTTATTGAATTCCGTGAAGTAAAGATTATGGAACCTACTAGGCTACTACTAATATGGAGCATATAATTGGGTCATTTAACTCATGAACTTTTCTAACAATTAGTTAATCAAAGCTCAGACTTGTTTTGTAGGCTACATTGTTGCGCAAATACCAATCTGTTTGTTTCTAGAAACGAGGAGCTGTGATTGTTGTGTAGGCTACATCGTTGTGCAAATAGCAATCATTTGTTTCTAGAAATGATGATTTGTCCGTGATTGTTCCTTGCTTTTAACAACTCGCTTGGTTAGTGGTCGTAAATGGTGGTAATGGTAATGCATTTTAGTGTAAAATGGTAAAGGAATGTGTAATGCTGTTTTATTCCAAAACATTTATTTTCTTCCCAAAATGTCATTATCGGTTTATCATCCATTACCACTTAGGAAGGTAGTGTGTGGTGATGGGCTTTTATGAAGAAAAACAACGTGTTTTGAGGCGAAGTTTCAATTTTTGTTTACAATATTGCATGATAATATATTAACATTATCACCTTTTGACACTGTCTACCAAATGGATCGTAAGAGTGTGTCTCAGCGTTTGGAACTTATAGTCCCAAGAATGCTGCAATATGTTATAAGAGGGAGGTAGAGCTGGATGCAAGGTTGGACTATAAATTATTTGATGGAAGTAGTCAAGACTAATTGAATGGTTAATCCGGATCCCGACAAGAGTTCAGTGTTTGTGGCCTAAATTGTTCGTTCCTTATGTACCTTTTTGAGAGATAGGACATGATATCTATACAAAAACTTGTAGAAGTTATTGATATAATACCCAATAGCTAATGTGCTACCTTTCTCCACAATATTTAAACTTTGGCTTGACACTTGATAATCATATGAATTCCTTTCTGGCAAATCACTAGAATTTTAAATTCATGGATTCTTCTAAAGATAAGGTGAAGGTTTCAAAAAGAGTTCACTAATCTGTTCTTTCAGCTCACAGTTTTGTGGAAGGTGGTTGGTAAATTTGTTTCGCCAAAGTCCCACAAGGCTACAAGTCCTACAACAACAGAAAATAAACCCACTTCACCAGAGATGAAGTGGTCATTTGCTGCCGGGACTAACCTGTTGAAAAATATGAGTCAGAAGATTGAGAGGGATTCAAAGTTGAAGCTCGATGATTTTGCCAAAGAACTTAGGTCATTCGGTGTAGTTGACATGTCAGGTATGCTCAGAATTGATGTCTTTCTGTTTGTTCTTCATGATTCCTCTTTAGCATTCACCACTTTCAAGGCGGGTTTTCAGTATCCATTTATTGGTTCATCATCATCTTTGTGCTTCCTGGTCCTTACTAGTTTTGTTGCTATGGTCTTCAATGCTGTTCTTTGTCTGCCACCTTGCAAGATTATCTCAAGTGTTTCTTTACTGAAGGATACTTTATTAAATATAATTGGTAATTTTTTCACACCTTTATGTATGCAGGCCGTAATTTTGGTGATGAAGGTCTATTTTTTCTTGCTGAGAGCTTGGCATATAATCAGGTTAGATATTCTATTCAAAACATTTCCTCATAATGAATATTGTCAATTATCGTTGTAGTGATTTACTATGTTGCTCAGACACGGATTGAGTGTCTACTCGAATACGGGTGTCCAAGTGTCCGACTCCGCTATTTTGTATAAAAATGACAAGTTTTTAGTTTAAGATGAAGTATCCAAGTGAAGTGTCATGTTGGACACGACAGGACACCCTGTTTTTGAAGTAAATGAAGGTGTCGAGTAACATAGGTGATTTACATGGGACTGACTTGATGCCCTTTGAAATGATTTATTCTTTTCCTAATTGTAATGAATATATATCTGTCCTTCTGCCCCCCTTTATACGTGTGCTTGTATTATATCTTTGACATTCGACCTGCAGAGTGCCCTTGCTACATGTTTTCCTTTTGATATTCTCTTGTATGTTTATATATATTATATTGTGTTGCTAGACTTCCTCCAGTGTGCGTTTTTTTTTTGCTTGAAGCTTAGACTGTCTAAATATATGCTTTGCCACCATTGTGAACTACTGATGACATTAACAATATCGTGTTTTAGATTGCAGAAGAAGTAGATTTTTCTGCTAATGGCATCACTTCAGCTGGAGTAAAAGCTTTTGATGGCATCCTCCAGTCAAATGTCTTCTTGAAGACGTTAAATCTTTCCGGAAATTCTATTGGAGATGAAGGAGCAAAGGTTAGCCTTTTGAACCATAGTATCTACAAGTTCAAGAGATGAACAACGATAAATGGTAATGTATAAGAAAGTTCAGTTAGGCTTGTGTTCAAATGCTAAAAATATTCTCACATACAAATGACATGAATTACAATGATCCATTTAGAAGATGCATGTGTATCTTTTTTTTTCAACAACCAAGGCATGTTGTTTTATTTGTGTGCTTATATAAACTTCATGGTAATGTAAAAAAGTGTCTTGAAGGTGGATACTGTGCAAATGGATGAACCTTGAAGTTTTACAAAGATTTTGGTCATCTAGTAACCCTACCTATCAAAAATACATCTCCCTTTGATCTGTATAGTTTGTTTGGTGGTTGTAAATGAGTGAGATTCTATGACCTATAAGGAAGCAGAAATACAGCTCATTAGCAGAGATGTCAACAGCAACACTGTTACCAATAAAGACTAAATATCAAGGAGGGAAAGCTACCTCCTATAAAGAATTCTTTCACCTAGTCCCTTAGGATAACGCTACAAAGTACAAATCTTGTAAAGCCTAGAACACATTCCTATCTTCCTTACAACCTTTGAAGAATTATAAATTAAAGTCACATTTGAACAACATACTTTTGAACTCCCTAATTACGTCGTCAGGCTGAACTTATCTTCTTTACTTACATTGCTTCTATCCACAAGTAGCAAACCAGCTTAGCATGCTGCACGTTGGCCTTGGGCCTTGCTTCTTCTTTGCACTTTGCAATACCCGTTCGGATGCGGACTCTGTTTATTCTTGCATCATAGTCCCAACCAGTTCATCACCTGCTTGAAGCCCAAAATACTATAATGGCAATAGACAGTGTCAGTTTCCTGGCCCACTTAGTGGGCAAATATCAATGCCAAATTACCTTTTTCTCGGGCCTTTAGACCAGTAAAAAAGTTGTGTAGGGTGCGACAAGATCGTTTCTAAGAGTACTTTTGATACCACAGATTACACACTATGACGTCAATAGATTTGCCACTGCAATGTACTCACATAGCCAAGGCCAATTAAGGGAGATGCTTGGAAGATAACATAGACTTTGGATTGATTATATGAAAATTGGCAGTAAAATAAAAGATAATTTCAAGCATTTGAGAGGCTTGAATCTCTCCCAAGAACAAACTAAAACTCTTAACATTATTTTACCATACTCCCTCCCTCTCTCTCGCCAAACTATTCTATTTATAGAGTTTCTTTCCCACTAACCTTCTAGCTTATTCCTCAAGCTATCGTTAACTAACATACCTGAAATTCCCCTCCCCCTTATATCAGTCTATTACAGCCACATACCTGGCGAACTTTAATCTCACTGATATGCATCAATAACTAGGAAAATTCTAATGCTTAGGCTCATTGAGTCTATCTGCGACCCCTGAGTTCCAAACTAAACTTTCTTCAAGGCCATTCAACCAGTAGTGACTGCTAGAGGGGAATTGCACCTTGTAGTTTGTGACGAAGCCAACTGTAAGAGTACTATTGACACCATAGCTTGTCCTTCAGGAGCAGTTTGTCCCCAGGTTGGTGGGTTATCTCTTAATGTCATCAGGTCTAAGAGTGAAAGGGCTGGCCCATCAGTAATCATCTCATCAGTGGCATCTTTGGTGATGATGTTTCCTTCTTGCTCTTAAGCAAGCATGAAATGATGTGTTATGATCACGAGCTTTCAGTCATGTTGCTTCGTCTTCCAGTCATGTTGCTTCGTCTTCACACTTAATAAACTATCCCTGTAGAAGCTAGCAATTTATACTGCTTAATTAAAGCTTACAATGTCTTTCTTAAAATTATTTCTTTCTGTAAGTTGTGCAAGATCTTTTTTCTCTAGCTTTTAACTGAGTTCTTTTGAGTTATATGGCTCAACGAGGATCAAAAAGAAAGAATGAAAGATGTAGAGATCTTCTGCGATCTGGGTCCTGTAATATTAGGAAACTGTCACTGTTTTTAATTTGCGTTTACCAGTGATTTTAAAATTTAAACAGTGGTATAGCATGTATACTTGTCTGTTTTGGTTGTTAATCTCAATAGCTTTTGGTTAGCCTTGTCCCTCTTACCTCATTCTATTTTTTAGCCCTGGCTGGAAAATTTGATGTGTAACAAGTGTTACCGATCTCTCTCTCTCTTGCTCTCTCGCTCTTTTGTTTTTCTTTTCTGTGGATGAAGACATTTTTACAAGTTTTCTTGTGCAGTATTTATGTGAGATATTGGTAAATAATAAAGGTATCGAGAAGCTGCAATTGAACAGTACTGGCTTGGGAGATGAGGTCAGTTTATGTCTGTACTGCCAAAATTTTTATTTGCTTTAGAAGCCTATCTCTTGGGGTTAAATCATCCACAATTTTTTTTAATCTATGCTCTCTATTCGTTTGAGTTTGGTGAACTATAGTGCAATATTTCTTGTCCTAGACTCCTAGGGGTCATAGTTTTAATGCCGGAGGCTCTAGCTTGTTGCATTACGGACTTAAGTCCACAAGACACTAGAGGTCATGGCTTCGAGGGGCTATATAAAACCATTAGGGCTACAATTCACAGCTCTATGACGACTTTTTCTCCAAATTCTTCCATATATGGCTCTTAAGCCTTGGCCAAACAAAAGTATACACTTGTCTCCCTTTGTAAGTGGGGTGGTAGGGAAAGGGAGGGCAGTTTTACTTAGTGGCTTTTTTTTTGGCATCTTGGTGAACTATCAAAGCCAAGAGATCAAATTGCCTTTTTAGTTTTGAGATTGTTGAGAAATACTCTTTTTTATGCAGGGAGCCAAAGCTATTGCAGAAATGTTGAAGAAAAATTCAAATTTGAACATTCTTGAGCTTAACAACAACATGATCGACTATTCTGTATGCTACATACATTACTATTACATCTAGTGTTTTATCTATTTCTCGCCCAGAAGCTTGAGAATTGTTCGATTTATGTTTTGTGTTCCAAAAATGGAGATAGGGTTTTGCAAGTATTGCTGGGGCGCTAGTTGAGAACAGCAGCATCCAAAGCTTATACCTCACGTGAGTTTAAGTTAATTGAGATCGCATTTCATATGCTGCAAGCTTTCTTTATGTTCACCATGAATTACCAATTGCACATCCCCCCTTCCCCCAAGAAAATGAAACTAAGTAGAAAGAAGGGAAAAGAAATAGGATTTTAAGAACAATAGATAAGCTATTTCCTTTTGTAGTAAAATTGTTAGTAATAACTCTACTCTTGTAATGTAGTGGCAACTATGGTGGTGCTTTGGGGGTTGCTGCTTTAGCTAAAGGTATTGAGGGGAACAAGTCCTTACGGGTATGTTTTCTTATTTACTCGAATACTTTTCTTGGCTCTTGGTGTTGTGGTTCTGTTTTAGTTGTGAGGAACTTCCTGTGTGATAAGTCATGAATCTTATTGTGGTATTGGCATTTTAAAGCCCTTCATCTAAAAGCTACAAAATGAAAAATCTCAGGGCCTTCACTTGCATGGAAATTCTATGGGAAATGAAGGAGTCCGTGCTTTGATGTCAGGCTTGTCAACACGAAAAGGTTTATCTCTTTGTAATCTGTAGATATTCAAGGAGTCTTTAAATTCAGAAGTTACTCCATTTCCGTCACCACTTTTGTGATACTTCATTACTGGTTTGGTTTAATTACATCTTTTTTCTCTCTTCACTTGTCATGGTGGAAAACTGGTCATGGTTCTCTTTTCCCCCTTATTTCTTTTGCTTTTGTGTATCTGAGACTGTGTTTAAATTTGTGCCACACATAGAAATACCCTTTAGTGGGCACTTAATTTATTATTATCTTGCAAAGGTTCAACGGAAAATGTAGGTTATATTTTTAGTGAGTAAATGGCTCCTAATTTTGTCTGGCTGACATACAGGAAAATTGATACAGCTGGATTTGAGCAACAATGAAATTGGTCCCAGAGGTGCTTTTCACATAGCAGAATATATAAAGAACACCAAGAGCTTGTTATGGTTGAATGTTTACATGAATGACATTGGGGATGAGGTATTATATTTCTTGCCTAGCTTTTCGACCAGTCTCTGAGTCTCTGATATGTTGGCTGGTCGTTGGCTGTTCTTAATTATCAATAGATGCTATAGTAATCTAATTAGTTTATCAAGTGGAATCTCCTTTTTCTCCCTCCCTTTCCATGTGGATTTGCTGGTTTCTTTATTTAAAGGGGAAACAAAAGAAGACAAAAAGGGAAGACTTATGTTTTAATCATTGCCTTCTTTCTTTCTCATACGATAGATCTTAGTTAAAGGATGAGAGTGCCAAGCATCTTTTGAGCTGTTAACTCAAAAAGTACTACTAGAAGAAATAGAATATGTAGCGAATGATTGGAAGATTTTATATATCAATTGCTCACCCCCCAACATATTTTGACGAGTTTTTTTAGACTTTACTCTGTATTGGATCGAGTTCTCTCCAGTTTCATAGTCTCTTTACCCTTCAAGATTGGTTCCAAAATTTGCTTGCGACTTTAAATAAGCTGTTTCTTCTTTGAAACTGTTGCTTGATATTTCTGATCATATTGTTTTCACCTTAACTAGGGGGCAGAATATATTGCTGATGCACTAAAGCAGAATCGATCAATCACTACCGTAGACTTGGTGAGATAATAATACTTTATGTTAAGTTGAAGTATGTTTGCTGTCGAGTAAATTATATAAATCATGACAGCATGGTGTGTGAATTCTGGAATCCTCAGGGAGGAAATAACATTCATGCTAAAGGAATGAGTTGCATTGCCGAGGTCTTGAAAGATAATGATGTTATTACAACAGTAAGGTTTCGCTCATCTTCTCTTCAGCCCAGTTACTTTTTACTATTTTTTGCTGTAGGAGATTTCAACTTGTTTTCTTCTCTTAGTTGGAAGTTGGCTATAATCCAATTGGGCCTGATGGAGTTAAAGCGTTAGCTGACGTTCTCAAATTCCATGGAAAAATACACACACTTAAACTCGGCTGGTGTCAGGTAGTTTTATTGTAATTACAATGTCTACAAGCATGCATCTAGAGATGCTCACAAAGGTATTTTTCTTTTCAAAATCATGCCAGATTGGACGAAAAGGTGCAGAGTTCATAGGTGATATGATAAAGTATAACACAACCATATCGACACTTGACTTGCGAGCAAATGGGTTGATGGATGAGGTACCTTTCTTCATTGACTATGTGCTCCAAATATCCTGGATATACTACAATGAGTTAGGCTATTCAGTATTTACCTATTGTAGCTGTTTATCCTCTTTACTTCCCTTACTAAAGAAAAGCAAGGGTACAAGAGTATTATTGTCAACATACACTTTGTTTTCCCACGAGCAGTTAGTTGTTTATTGTTTATTGTGTTTTCATACTTCGATAAGTATATGATCAATATCTCTTGATTCCAATTTTTAATTTTTCTTTTTATATACTGCTCATTGCAGGGTGCACAGTGTCTAGCGCAGAGCTTGAAAGTGGTGAACGAAGCCCTGACTTCACTAGATTTGGGATTTAACGAAATAAGAGTACAAGACTTAGGCTTCTCTTCACTTTCTTTTTTTTAAAAAAAAGCAAAAATATGTTTCTTTCTCTAATTTTGGAAATCTGGGCAGGATCCTGGAGCATATGCAATAGCACAAGCATTGAAAGCTAATGAAGATGTTGCCTTGACATCTATAAATCTCACCAGCAACTTCCTCACAAAACTTGGACAGGTAAAATTCCTTCAAAACTAATATTTTTCAAATTATTTCTGCTTCTGCATGCAAATGACGAAGTGTTTTGTAACAAACAGAGTGCTCTTACTGATGCAAGTGATCACGTATTAGAAATGAACGGACAGGAAATCGGCATATTCTTCTAGGTTACTTGTTTTATAGCATATATGATTTTTTTGTTGTCAGCATAGCTACTACAGCCTACAGCTACATTTTTACATTTATCCCTGTCCATATTGACTGGGGATGGAAATTTTGATGTTGAGAATATGATCTTTTTTATAGATGCGGTAGTTGAACTTATTTGAATGATGCACCGAAGTTAGGTAGGTAGGGATTACTGGATTATCCAAAAATGATGGATGTAATTTGCCAATAACATTCGTCCAAGGTGGGTTACTCCCCTTGATTTCTAGATTGTTTTAATGTGCTATTAAGAATCTTGAATTGTTTATTTTCCTCCATTGTGCCAAATCCATGTCTATGGAATTTGTATCTTTCCTCAATTGAGTAAAAATTGTTATCCAAGGCATAGAAACTTGCAGTTCTGTCATATTTTGTTTTATTATAGTTGTGGATTATGGACCAAAAACTGGAGAGGGCAAGTATTGATCGCCTAAATATCATATTAGAAGTTAAATTATCAACCATTATGCTACAAGATTTTTTATATATTTGATACAACATATGTATCTATATCTATATCTATATATATATAAAGCTGAGTACATTTATCCTACATGTCAAGCTATTGTTCAATTTGCCAAATGTCATCACTACACTTATCCTCATTTTTTCAGTGCCACGTGTAGTATGCATATGAACATTTGCTGAGATTTCGCTTCCACAATCAAACTGTGCGTGGGCTAATTGCCTCATTTATGGAAAGCCATAACTATTGCTTTAAATTGGATGATTTGCAACATATATAGTCTATAGATATAAAATGAATCAATTACAATCATATAAATTTGGTAAGTTTTACCTCATTGCTTTAATTACGTCACCTGGTTAAATTAAATTAATTATTTAGATTCAAAATTTGAAATTCGTGGGTAATTTTCAGACCATAATTAGCCATGACTTTTGCTGTCAAAAGATAGTAAAGAATATTCATTAGATATAGTGAGATTTGATTTGTCTATATAATATTTATACTGAGAATATTTAAACCATAACTAAATTTTCAAACGAAATCCAAAAGATCAACACAAATTAGCATGCCAACATTAAATCATTTGCTCCTAGATTGAAACAAAATCACCATTATGAAACCAAACTAAAAGGGTAAAAAAAGGAACTTAATTACAAGATTGAGAGAACTGAAGGGAGAGAAAGTGAAAAATATTACGGTTCATCAAATAAGTCAAAACAAAAAAAAAGGAGAGAGAGTGGATACTTTGAAGTGAGAGGGTGATGGGTGTTGCGTTAGTGACAGTGCTTATAATCAAGAAATGGGGATAATTGAGACCATACAAGAAGATGAGGAAATAGATAGGTTTGGTTTGGTAACTTTGGTTTACCATAATTTTGTATACTTTAATCAAGAAATGAAGCTATATTATTCCCTCCGTCCCAAAATATAGTTCACATTTTCATTTTAGTTGTCCCAAAATAGAGTTTCCATTTTCATATTTAGTTTCACATTTTTCCGTAATTTGTCTAGAAAAATCGTGTCCCATCACTTATTTGCTTCTTGAATTTTGTTTTTTCCTTTGTTTATTCGACCAAGATGTTACAATTAATGCTCTTTCACCAATTATTTTTCATTCTCTCCCCTAATTAAAATCATCTTTTCTCAGACAACACTTATTTAAATAAATAAAAAATCTTTATTATCACTCTGAGATTATACTTGCATAAATTACTATGAAAAAGGGAAATGAGAACTATATTTTGAAATGGAGGGAGTATCACCTTATGGTAACAGTGTACTCCCTCCGTTTCCTAAAGATCTTCTCACTTAAGGCCTGTTCTCTTCGGCATAAAACAGTTGAACTGAACTGAACTGGACTGAACTTATTGGAGCTGAACTGAACTGAACTGAACTTATCAGAGCTGAACTGAACTGAACTGAACTGAATTGAAATAAACTGAATGTAATAAATATATAAATAATATTTTAAACAAGAATAATATGAATATTCAATAATAATTATAAAGATATGTAATAATAATGAATAATAATAATAATAATAGTATTTTGGATATTTTTAAATGATAGTTATAAATATATAATATTATTAATCATAAATTAATAATAATAATAATTAATGATAATAATGATAATTAATAATAATTATTTTATATTATTTGTATTAATATATTAATACTTGATGATGATATATAATAACAATAATATCTAAGAAGTAAATTAATATTACTATTTTAATAATTAGATTTAATAATATAAAAATATTTAGTAATAAAAATAATGATTGGGTTTGACCACAAACATTACATCATAAACCGTCTTGACGCGATTTGATTGGTTTATGGACTAAAAAAAGTGGGTTTATTTATGCTTTGACCTAAATCATGTTCCTCCTAATAATAATAGTAATAATAATGAGTAAAGCTATAATAAACAAAATAATATATAGAAACAACAACAATAATAATAATAATAATAATAATAATAATAATATTAATAATAATAATACTTAATAGTAATGATATATATTTAAATAATAATAATCATAATAATAATGATAATAATAATAATAATAATAATAATAATAATAATAATAATAATAATAATAATAATAAGAGTAATTAGTAAAATAAATTATACCAACATAATAATAATATTTAACAAAATAATTATAAAAGAATGGAGCTGAACTGAACTGAACTGAACTGAACTTATTGGAGCTGAACTGAACTGAACTGAACTTATTGGAGCTGAACTGAACTGAACTGAAAATAAGCTGGGGAGAACAGACCCTTACTGTTCCTACAGATACCAAGGAAAATCAAGTTGTGTGGGGCATGGTGTGAGTAAAGTAGGAGAGAGAAAGGGGTTAAGATAATAAACAAATAAAAAAGGGTTAAAGTAGGAGAGAGAAAGGTAGTAAAATTGAATTAATAATGTAATGGTGGACCATATGATAGTGACATGAAAGAGTAAATAGGAAAATTTGTTTTGCCAAATAAGGAATAAAGCAAAAGAGGAAAGATCTTTTGGAAATACCCTTAAACGAAAAGAGGGAAGATCTTTAGGAAACGGAGGGAGTATGAACTACCAAATGAAAATTTACAAAGTTTCTTCTAAAACGCTAACAAAAAGAAAAGGAAGTCATTGTCAGGCATGTCAACAATACTTTCTAAATAAAATTCAAGGGTTTCCTCCAAGCTAAGATAGATATTAGGAAAAGAGTAATAAACTTTGTTTGTTGGATTAGACAACCATTATGCTAATTAGTGTCCACAGCCTCCAAGATGAAATTAGGATTCTTATTGTATATGATAAACTTTGTCATGTTATATAATTTCTGATTTAATTATTAGCTATGTTACATGTATTGTAATGTTTGCTTTATTTTATTTTTTAATAATATAGATTGATCAGTCGTGCATTATAGATAATCATATCATACAAAAAATAAAAATATATAATAAGATAGTTTAATAAGAGAGAAGGGTTGAGCGAGACTGCCACAAGCAAGGAGTGAAAGTTGTTGCGTGATTTAGTGCCAGTAGTGGCGCATTGTGTTTCTATATGAGCCTCTGAATGAAATAATGGGCAGAACACAAGCTTCTTCATTCAACTTTTTTTGTTTAAAAAAAGTTTTTTTTTTTTTTTTTGCTAAGCAAATAATTATATTAATTAGAGTAAACAGTTACAACCTAAAATCAACTAAGAGGAAGCGAAACCAAATTATATTAATTAGAGCAAACAGTTATAACCTAAAACCAACTAAGAGGAAGCGAACCTTGGTTTGCTTCCTCTTAGTTGGTTTTAGGTTGTATTGTTTGCTCTAATTAATATAATTACTTGCTTAGCAAAAAAAAAAAAAGTCGGTTGGTCACATGTTTTTATCATGACATTAGCTACATCAATCACTGGACATACGGGTCATAAGTCGGTTTTTTAAATTTTATTTTTAATACACGATATGATTATAAAAACTTGAAATCAATAACTACTATTCAGATCATGATTTTAGGAGAAACATTCTAAAATCTTAAATTTATAAACAAAGTACTCCCCCGCATTTTAATGTGTTTTTTGTTTCATTTACGTATTTATAAATGTATATATCACGATTATAAGATTTATAATGTTTAAAATGTTGTAACAAAGAATTTTTATATATATTAAATAGTATAATTTTATATTTTATATTCTTTTAATCTTAAATAGATGGTATCTAACAATTATGGATTTAATATATTTCGAATAAAAACAACTACTTAATATACAAAATAATTATCGTACATTATACACGGCTCCACGCTAAATCATTTCTACATAAAACTTCCCGTGCATTTTTGCACGGGTGGAAAGCTAGTGCATATATATACTATCAAGTTTGCTTGGTGTAGTTGTTTGGGAATTCGCCTTGTAATCTTAAGGTCACAAGATGAAATTCCTCCTTAATCCTACTTGGAGATAGGGATTTCCCTTACCTTTTCCCTACTTTCAAGTGTTTGATATGTGCTAAGAATGTAGCATATATTTATTATATCTAATAAGATAATAAAAAGTTATCGAGATACTTATATATATATGATGAATTTGCTATTTGTTTTATAAAAAAAAGTTTGAACACAAAATGGTTTAGCTATGTGAATGTTAGATCTAACTGAAGCCCAAGGGTGTTTTTTTCCCTTTTGAATTCCAATTGAGGACATTTTTTCTCTAGTTTATGTTTAGTTCAGTTCAGTTCAGTTCATTTGTAATCAGTTCAATTCAGTTCAGTTTAGTTCAGTTGCAATCAATCCAGTTCAGCTCAGCTCTAATTATCATTTTATTAGTTATAATCTAATTCAGTTAAGCTCAATTCAGTTCACTTCAGTTGCTTTATGTCGAATAGAACATAAGTCACTTGAATTCCACTCATATTTCATATTATGATCTTAATTTATCCAAACTAAACGAATTTTAATTGATTGGAACATATTTAGACTTTTAAAGTCTAACATAAATGTATTAGTCCTAGATATGTCATCTGTAACAGAATTTTACTAGTCTTATAAGCATGTGATACGTGCGAAATATGTAGAAAATAAAATTAATTGTTAATTAGATCTAATAAATTAGTACTTTTTAGATTATTAATCAGTTTATCTTATCTTACTAAATTAGGGATATTTAATTTCTTTTTTTTTTTGAAGTTAGTTGAAGGGGAAATAACTGATTGTGTTCGAAATATTTATTGTTTTTCTCTATTATTCTGCCTTTTTTTATGTTTTTATTTTTTAAAATTGATTAGGTAGTTATGTTATTTTTTTTTTATTTTTCTCCTTTTTCATTTTTTTCTTTTCCCTTTCCTGTTGTCATATGTGTCATATATAATATTGGGAAAAAGAAATCAGTTTATATTAAAATTGATGGTACAAAGGCACTTTTTTTTTTCCTTTTGAAGAAATGTTATACAGACATTCTTAGGTTGAACTTTTGTTGGTTAAGGAAATTTCACTTGATATCATTGTGCTTTGGGCTTTTCATTTGGTATCAGAATTCATTTTGGATCCTATGATACCATTATAGTTTGAACTTAATCTCTATCGTAACATTATTTTAAATAAACATTAGTTTGGGGGTTAAGTAAGATTAGTGGTTTGTCAAATTTTGCATAATTAAGGTTTCATGAGTCATTTTTTACCTTAACGATCAAATTTAAAGTCAAATTTTGTAAAAGAAAAAAAAGTAGGCATTTCCTAACACGTAAAACGAGGTTGTAATCGTTTTTCTCCAATTTCGACTTAGATTTTGACCCTAAGAGCCAAAATGACTCCCAAACCTTAGCTGGATGCACAATACACTTAAACAAGGCAAACTACTAACCTTATTTATCCCAAAATTAATGTTTAAAAATAAATAATATTTAAGTCCAAACTATAGTGGTATAACATAGAATTCAAAAAAAAATTAGTACCAAATGAAAAAGCCTAAAGTACGATGGTACTAAATGAAATTTTCTCATAGAGAATAATATTGTTATTAGATTTAAAAGTATGGCTTGACATGGTAGCCCTTCTTCTTCTTTTTTTTTTTTTTTTTTTTTTTTTTTTTTTTTTTACTATTTCAGGTTTTTTAACCTATTGAAAACTAGAAAAAGATACTACCCCTAGAAGTCGATTATAAGAAGCTAAATTCTATCTATCAATTTATACAAATATATTAAAAGGTGTGCATAACAACGTCTATGTGCCACATGGCACCCTCCTTCTGCCACTAGAATTTTGTCACGTGCCTATTAATCAACAATAAGTCACGTGATTTTCATAACATAAATTCCTTGATTGCAAATATAATTTATTTCATGTGTGGAACCTTTTCTCTTGCACTAGAATTTTATCATGTGTGCAATGAACCAATAGTAGATTAGTCATCATATTTTTTGGAAAAAATATAATGATATCTTGAACCGACTCTATGACCTATTGATAAGTATTAAGATATATTTGCCACTACATCAAGTGATATATGCTGTAATTATTTAAAAATTAAATTATAATAAATGAAAAATATAAATACCCGGGCATAGCCCGAGCCTAAAAACTAGTTTATATATAAAAAATAGGGAAAAATCCACTTGTTACAAGAACATCAACTTTTGTACGTGTTATAACATAATTCTAATATGAGACTTGGACAATAAAACACATTTGAGAGTGGGGAATAGATTAGTGATAAGAACATCTTTTCGGTTCTAAGAGTTTTTGAATCAATTTTCATCCTTGGTAAGTGGGGATTTTTTTACTTCCTTTAACTAGTCAAGGTGTTTTCTTAAAAAAAAGAAAAACACTCGTGGATACAAAATACATTGACATGCTACATACGTTTAGATCTCTATTAATATTTCCCAAATAATTTTCTTCTTTTTTGGGTAAATTGTTCCTTTCTCCTATGGTATCATTTGCCAGTAAGTAAATGACCAAAACAAAACAAACCAACACAGTCCCACAGTAACATGCCCTTCCTGGCCTTTACTGCCAAGTCATGGGCATGTGCGACAGAACCTCTATCTACTTTTGCAAACCGAATTATTACAAACTTGGTAACAAGATTCCTTTATAGGACTATAGAATACACATCTAGTTGATTGATTTCTGCAGTTATTGCATAACGGATCTGCATGGAATCAGTCTATAGCAGCACACTGTCAAAGTTCCTCGCTAATGCTTCCCTCAGAACAGCATGAGCCTCCGCCTGTAACGCTGATGTGGCCAGTATCCTGTCATTCCCTTGGAACATAACTTTACCATTGCAGGCAGTGGCGGAACCAGAATTTTCAATCAGGGGTAGCATAACATAACTAACCAAATAACCGTTCATAATACTAGAACATAATTCACGTCAAACTACACTTATAAGTTATAACCCTCTCAAAAATACGACACTATATTATAATTATATGGTTCATGATACTATATTCATTATACTTACATTATGAGAGAGTTCTTCCCATAAAAATTCTACGTACCCTACTACTCTGTCGTATCCAAGCAACCGCTTTAAAGCCTAAGAATTTTCTCTCCCTTGTAATGTAAGTCTCTTCTTCGGCTTTAAAACGGTTGGATATGATAGAGTAGTAGGGTACGTAGAGTTTTTATGAGAAGAACTCTCTCATAATGTAAATATAAAGAATATAGTATTGTGAATCATATAATAATATTATAAATACATCACACTCCTGTGATTTCGAATAAAAAAGGTTCAACCTTTCATACAACACATATTATAAACTATAAAACGAATCTTCAAAATTTTTTTTTTTGATAAAGTATCCATGTATTTTTACATTTTCTATATTATATTCTTAATATTTATTTCTTTTCAGAATGTAGCTTTGGGTTTTTTAAAAAGAAAAAAATATTCAAAATATAATGTAGACAACGGAGAACTACATGAATACTTCATTAATAAAAACCCAAAAAGATTCTCTTATAATGCATAGGGAAAATTAAAGACAAAGAGAAAAACAAAGAGAAAGGAAAAAAGAAAAAGGAAAAAAAGAAAAAAGAGAATAATGAACAAAAAGTTAAAAACAACAAAGCGTTATACAAGAAACGAACCGAAACCCTCTGTGTCTTCACAAAACTGAGTAAAACTATCCTACCACTGCGGCAAGCAGATTCTTCCGTAATTTACTGCGGGATTTCGTATATATTAGTTTCTTGTTCTTTTTGTTTTCTTTCAACCAGTTTTTATTTTTTTATTTTTAGGGGTAGCATATGCTACCCCTTGTTACTTAGTAGATCCACCGCTGATTGCAGGTGCCTCGCCATCCAATGCCCGCCTCGTAGCCCTGTTTCGTAGTTTTTTTTTCCAAGCCTCATCAACTTCAAGCTTGCAGAGATCAGATGTGAAATCCTCAGCAGTTTGCTGGTCTTCAGGTTCCAGTGTTCCCTTATTTGATATGAGTCTGTACTGTACTAAATGTTGGGAGTTCAGATCCCGTTTGAAGTCCTCATTCATCAAAACCCTGACCTTGTCCAGTATTGCAGCTGGATTATGTTGAAACCCATTAAGTGCCCACTTGTGAGTGTCCCGGAGAAAGAGGAGAGAATAAACCACTTTATAAGATAAGGAGTTACTCCTCCTATCACCAATTGATTTTAGGATGGAACCTCCTAACTTGTAAGTGAGCTAAACTTTCCTCCTCCTTATTGGGTTACCCAGGCCCGTTTTCATATAATCTAAAAATTAACAGATTATAATTAACTGATTTTCTTGTGTCATTTCTGTGCAACCAAATAGGCCAACGGATGGCAATAAAACTCTTACGGCTCGTTTGGTAAGAGGTTATAAATGGTGGGAATGGTAATGCATTATAGTGTAAATTTGTACTAGAAATCCAATGTCATTAGCAATGGTAATGCTACTTAATCACAAGATATCCATTTTCTTCCTAAAATCTCATTACTATCCATTACCACTTGGGAAGGTGGTATTAGGTAGTAATGAACATTTATAAAGGAAAACCCATGTTTTGTGATAAAGTTTCATTCCCATGGTTATAGACATGTGAAAATCTTTACAAATTTACACTAAATTTCATTACCATTACCACTATTTATAACCACTAACCAAACGGTCCGTTAGTGCTAAATCCATCCTTGCAACCCACAGTCCCTAGATATTTTAAGGTAATTCTCTGTCCATTTTGAGAGCGGTAAAATCATATCATATTCCACCCTCAGTCCCAAATGTGAACTCATCCAAACTCGTTTGATAATGTCGCAGTCCCTGAAAAGATGCTCCTCCGTTTCCTTCCCATTGCCACAAAGGTTGCACTTTTCAAGCACACCAACTTGCCTCTTTCGCAAATCTTTATGTATCTTTACATTTCATTAATGACAATTTAGATCCTATAAAGTTTCAAAAGAAAATCCCAGCACCGGTTGATTTTCTTATATCATGGCCACAAGTTTGAATCATTAATGCGCATAAATTAGATCATCACTTTTCATTTTTTTGACAGAAGAGATCATCACTTCAATAGTAACAAAACATTTCTTTTTGAAGATATTCGAAATTCTCTATTCCATCCTACATGCCAGATTTATAAAAACAAGCTTATATATTCTTATTGCCCTTAGTAAAATGTCTGCAACCTAAGACTCTGTTAGAACATGTCGAACTATAAGACCTCCCTTGACAACCATTTCACGAACAAAATGGTAATCAACGTCAATATGTTTGCTACGATCATGATGAACTGGATTAACAGTGAGATAAGTAGCAGAGACATTGTTACAATATACAATGACAGGACGACGAAGAAAATGGCCAATGTCAGCAAGAAGTTGCTTGAGCCAAATAGTTTCTGCAGCTGTGTAGGCAACTGCCCTGTATTCAGCTTCAGTGGAGGATTTGGAGACAGTAGGTTGCTTTTTCGAACGCCAGGAAATAAATTCTTCCCAAGAAAAATAGCATAACCAGTAGTAGAACGTCTTGTGTCAGGACATCCTTCCCAATCTGCATCAGAATAGGAAATAACAACAGTAGGAGAACTGCTGCTATATAAATAAAGTCCACAATCCAGAGTGCCCTGCAGATCTGAAAATTCTTTTCACAGCATGAAGGTGAGTAGTACGAGGAGCATGCATAAACTGAGACACCATATTAACAGCATAAGCAATATCAGGACGAGTCATAGTTAAGTACTGCAATGCACCAACCATACTACGATAATCTGTGGGATCAGCAAGAAGTTCTCCATCAAGCAGAGACAATGTTACTCTAGAGACAACAGGAGTGGTAACTGGTTTAACAGTATGAAGATGGAATTTACGAAGTAAATCAGAAACATACTTATGTTGAGATAAGAATAAACAAGAGGGAGTACACACAACCTGCACACCTAAGAAGTAATGAAGATCCCCTAAATCCTTCATAGCAAATTGAGAAGAAAGAACAGAAATGAATTTGGCAACAAGAGGAGGACTACTACCAGTAAGGACAATGTCATCAACATATAATAGAAGAATAATGAGATGACCACGATATTTTAGAGTGAACATAGAAGTGTCACAACTGCTGCACTTGAAACCAATAGATAAAGAAATTGCTAAACCTGAGAACCAAGCTCAGGAGCTTGTTTCAAACCATAAATGGACTTACGAAGACGACAAATATGAGTAGGTTTAGATGGATGAATGAAACCCGGAGGTTGACGCATATAAACCTCTTCATTAAGAAAACCATGAAGAAAGCATTTTTGACATCTGACTGACGTATAGAAAATTTAAGAGAAACAACAATAGTGAGAACCAAACGAACAGTAGTAGGTTTAACAACAGGACTAAAGGTTTCAAAGTAATCAATACCTGCCTGCTGGTGATTGCCAAAAACAACAAGTCTGGCTTTGAACCGCTCCACAGAACCATCAGAATGATATTTAATCCAATAAACCCACTTACAACCAAGTAAATTCTTATCATAGTTGTGAGGTACCAACTCCCAGGTGTAATTATTAATCAAAGCCTTATATTCATCAAGCATAGCTTGACGCCAACCTGAGTCTTTAGAAGCTTGTTTAAAGTTCGTAGGTTGAGACTCAGTTATATCAGTTTTTAAGTTCATTAAAATTTTAGGCTTAGACACACCAACTTTTAGTCTAGTAACCATCGGATGATGATTGGGGACAACAAGTGGGGACGACGATACGTGAGACTGGGGACTCGGCTGACCAAGGGGATAGGGAACGGGAGATGCGGGGGAGCAGGAAGGCGACGAGGACTTGCTAGGTACATCGCGTAATGCATCGGACGCTGAGCGCCCAGCGAGCTGGCCAGCAGTGGACTGGTCAGACTGCTCTGCTGGGCCAGCTAGCGCTGGTGATCTAGCTTGTTGGGCAGCAGAAGGCGATGGGGGACGGAAGCTCGGCGAGGAAGCCTAGGCGACGAGGAAGAAGACAGCGGGGCGTGTCGTGCGACGAAACAGTAGCAAGCTCGACAGCTTGCGTGGCGGGAAGGGATAGCTCGGCAGCAGGGGTCGCGACAACAAACGAGACGGGCTGCGCATGGGAAGGGGACGCACGAGCAACAATTGTGGGAGACCAGTCCCAAGTCAATACCAAGGGTGAGGTGTAAGGCAGGACAGACAATGGACCAACTAAAGCACGATATGAAAATTTATGTTCATGAAACAAGACATGACGACTAGTGTAGACTTTCTTAGTAGTAGGATCAAAACAACGATACCCTTTATATTCAAATGTGTATCCAATAAAAACACAGGTTTTAGATTTAGGTTGCAGTTTGTGATTTTTAGAGTTCAGAAACAAAGGAAAGCATTCACATCCAAATGTTTTCAGAAAATGATAGGAAGGGGGACGATGAAATAATTTTTCAAAAGGAGAAACACCCCCTAAAACCGAGCTGGGTAATCGATCGACAGTGTAAGTGGCAGTATATGATGCATCAACCCAAAATTCCGCAGGAAAGTCAGAATGAATAATCATAGTACGAGTCATTTCAATGATATGACGATGTTTGCGTTCTGCAACACCGTTTTGAGCTGGAGTATGGGGACAAGATTTTTGAAAAATAATACCATTGTCAGAAAAATGTTGAAGAAGAGGAGAATTATCAAATTCTCTTCCTCTATCACTTTGAAATATTTTAATTTTACAATTAAAAAGGTTTTCAACCAGCTTTTGAAACATTAGGAATTTAGAATAAGATTTCGATTTTCGACGTAGTGGTTAAATCCAGGAATAGCGTGAAAAATCATCAACAAACACAACATAATATCGAAATAATTGATTTGACAAAACAGGAGATTGCCAAAGATCACTATGAATTTTATATAATGGATATGTAGAAATATGTTCAACTAAATCAAAAGGTAAACGATGTATTTTTCCTAGCTTACAACCAACACAATCACCATGAAACTTAGAGGTACATGTGATGTATTTATTTGAACATAAATTTCCTATAATGCTAGAAGGTGTATGACCTAGACGAGCATGCCACGCGTCACCCGACTCCTTAATGGCTAGGAAAGCAGAAACTGAAGGCTCAGGAGGGACAATGCTGGGCTGAAGAGGGTAGACACCTTGCTTACTGGTTCCCTGAAGCAGAACTTCCCCCGTTATCTGGTCCTTAACATAAACAAAATTTTTATCAAAACTCACAACACAATCATTTTCATGACACAACTTGTTAACTGATAATAAATTATGTTTTAAATTAGGGACATGACAGACTAATGAATATTGGAGGGGACGACTTGCAGTTTTTAAGGTTAAAGTTCCAATACTTTTAATAGGGAGTAAGGTACCATTACCAACTATAACAGAACTAGACCCTGTATAAGGAGTTTTAATAGAAAACTTACCATCATGAGGAGTCATGTGAGATGCAACTCCCGAATCCGGGTACCAGACTGAGTCATTAGCTTCACTACCAACAGACAGTGTAGCTAAGACTCGAGTGACACTTTCAAGGAGGAGGGAACAAAGCTGGAATATAATTGAAACGTTGAGGAAAATAGGCAGGTTGGTGACCTGGAAACCAACATAAACCACATGTATCGGAAGTAGGGGTACGTAGAGGTAACATTGTTACTACTTGATGAATTACTCCCTGCAGACGACAAATTATTAGTAATATAATCTAGTCAAGGCATACTATAGGATGACAAGTTAGAAAATTACTCATACCATTATTTGAGCGTCCCCGATTACCATTGTTGTTGTTGTTAGTTCGAGAGCCACGAGTATTATTATTTCCTCCATTCCCACCATTATTACCTCGACCATTCTGATTATTGTGACCACCACGATTATTATTACCACCTCTGTTTCTGTTATTCCTCCCCCGATTTCTCCCTCCAGAACTAGCCTGGGAGGAAGAACTTGATCCATTCCCAGTAGATTTAACAGCAAGTAAGGCATGATGAGAATCAGATGCATCCTTAGAATTCAATAAATATTGTTCATGAAGGAGCAACTTACGACGCAAATCATCAAAACTGATAGGGGACGGATAATGCAGCAAAGTAGTGACAAGGTGATCATACTTAGAATCACGATCGAGCCCAAAAAGGTATACTGCACTAAATCATGGTTCGACACAAGACACTGAATGGCAGCAAGGGAATCAACAATCACCTTAATCTCACGTAAATAACCATCCATGGTTTGGGAAGCAGTCTTTTTAATGCGAGTTAAACGTCCCTTTAGTTCCATTGATCTAGCCATATTAGCATGCATAAATCTAGTGCGTAAACGAGTCCAAATTTTCAAAGAAGTAGATAAATCATGCACATCCACAAAAACATCTCTAGACAATGTTGCAAAAATACTCCATGATTTAATTTGTTGATCCACACGTAAATAGTCATAAAAGGGAGGATTAGGAATCGTAATACCACTTTCATCTACAATAGTAGCAGGAGGAATAGAAATAGTGCCTTCAACCATACCAAGTAATTGATGGGACAAAAGCAAACAAGTAATCTGGGTTTTCCACAATAAAAAATCTTCAGGAGAAGAAAGAGTAATAGTTACCAGATTACTGAGATTTGGGGAAGATAATCGCGGCATGGCAAAAAGAGAGGAGGAAGGCGTGAGACTCGGGTGTACTAAGGTAGCCGGCGGTGCCGTGTTGAGAGGCTGAAAACCGGGCGGAAACCGGGATGGTGTCCAGGTCGATGACGTGGGAGACGTGGCATGGAAAGGAGCCGACAAGATGCCGAAGGGAGGCGTCGAAGAGGAGCCAGCAGCAAAGAGGGGCTGCGAGAAGAAAGAGGCAGCGAAGGGCTGCGGGGCCGGTGATGGCCGGTTGGGCGACGACGGGTGCCGACGAGGTCGATTGGGTGGCCGACAGTGGCTGCGAAAAAGCAGTGTGGGTAGCGGAAGTAGGCGGGACCTCCATTGCCGAGAAAGAGAAAGGACGTAAAAGAAAAAGGCTGGGAAGAAAAAATTCTTTTACGTTGAAGGGAAAAAATTTGGCGGAAGAAAAAAAAATTTCTTTTAGGAAATCCTTCGCTCTGATACCATGTACAAGTGTGTGGAAATAATTGTGTTAACCTATTGTAGGTTAACCTGGCATTCAATATTTATGGTGTTTACATTACAGACCTATGGCTAGTAAAGTATCATTCTACCTTTTACAATATAATATTATCCTTTACATATAATATTTTGTACAATTCTGATGCTTAGTGTATTGGATTTGGTTTTCAAATAGAAGGTTTGAATTTTCATTTGATATCTTCCCAATTTACACCAACTAATGGCTAGCAAATATAAACTATTTATTTTTTGGACGGAAGGCATTCAAATGTTTATCTCTTAATTTTTTTATATTTTTCAATAGATGTTATTAACTTGTTTAATTTTTCAATAATAAATAAATATTAAATGCATGCTTTTTAGAATGGTTTTATTTAAATATAATAACATTCGACAAGGAAGGTTATTCAATGGTTACAATAATATTGTAGTTATTGTCATTGCTTGAACCTAACTTCTTTTTATATTAATTGATCTTGTCTTTTTATTTAGATTACTTAATGGGTATTCTATAATATGTATTTATTTAACATCGTATAAGTAAATATAAAAAATTGGTCCAAGAACGTGCAGAATAGCCTGTGAAACCAAAAAGACCTATAAATTTCTACAGGAGTACAACACATTGAAAAAGTTAGTCTGCCTACGTTTTTTTTTTATAGAAAATATGTATTTTAATTATTTATGAAATCATAATTAACAGTTAAGTTTGAAACAAAAACTGAATGATCTATATTACAAAAGTTATAATTGTAGCCATTGTTATGTCCTAAATATTTTCCAAAGCTGGGTGCCGCAGGTAATGTAGTTGTTACAGCTAGTTAGAACCAGCTAAGGATACCCGATGGTAACCATAAGTACGCAAGCTGATTAAGTAGATAACTCGACGAAGACGTGTTTAATGAAGAGACCGAGTCAAGGAAGAATGAGTCAACTACAACTCATTGAAGAGAACGTTGCAACAAACTAAGCCTACAAAAGGGGAAGAAGTTCAAGCATAACGGCAGTACAGCTCCTTCCATGATTCTAAGAGGAAGTGGTGAACAACATGGGATTAGTTCCCAACGGTTAAATGAGCATCACTAAACAAAAATTATATGTATAAAAAGAAAGGAAAAAGACACATTGACGAATTACATTCTAAGTACTTCATACGGCTACTACTATTCTTTACATTTCACATTACAAAAGTACCTAGCCTAAGTTGTAACTATTGAAAAATATAGTGGATTGGTGGACACATAGCCGCCCACGATTTTTTACCCTTATTCTTGGGATTCCGCGTCATCACTTTGGTGTCTTGTCTTTATTCTTTCTTTACTTTCTTCGCAGCTAGTTTATTCTCTTTGTGCTAGCTGTGTGTTTCTCGTAGCTTTAGATCCTCAGTTATGTTTTTGCTTGTGCAAAATTTGGCATAAACAGTTTGGCGTTCACCGTGAGGCTATACAACTAAATTTCTCATGAATTCATCCCTATTTGAAAATCACAAAAATACACTTTATTCCAAAATGGCCGACCCTACTCCTACTAAAATGAAGGCTGCTTTGAAAAAGACCCAGGACGATATGCATCGCTCCCAATCTGAATCCCAGCAAACCATTGAAAATCTTAGGAAGGAGCTGGAATCAGTCAAAAGCAGCAAGGCAGTTAAGCCCGGTGGTCGCGTTGTGCGTGATTCCTCGCAATGTCAATTTATCTGACTCAAGCAGTAGTGAAGATAAAGAGGAACTAAGATCAACTCAGACAAAGAAGAAAAGAAGACTGATCCTGCAGCTCAGAAGTTGGTTCTCCTGGAATCTTAAAATAGGAAAATCATGCGCATGCTGGCGAAGTTGCTTGGAGCACCAACGCCCGTAATATATTTTTGAAAATCAATATTATGTACTTCGTCCATTCTTATTCTATTGAAACAATTAAGATTTTACACTATTCAAACAATAAATAATAGAGAACCTTATATTTTAAAGTTGTTGTATCGGGTTAATTAAAATTATGGTGTTTTGATTCATTATATAGTTTTGGGTTGAGAAGTTTGGTTTTTAGGTTAAGAGTTATGCCTTTTAGGTTAATACTTATGATTTTACGATAAACATGATTTTAGGCTTAAAAGTTACGATTTTTGATTTAATACTTAATGTTTTCTATTAGTTATTGATTTTGGAGATAAAAATTGATGTTTTAGGTTAAAAAGTCATGAAAGACTGGTGTGGGCCTAATTTCTAAGGTTCCCTGTGTACGAATCGCGTTTTGAGCCTTATTACGTGTTTGGCCTCTTTGAGAGTTAAACTCAGTGTCAAATAGTCAAACCTAAAACTTACTCATAGATAGATACTATGTTGCACATAGATGGATACGGGTATGGGTGCAGTATGGGGACAGAAAACGACAAGATTTTGAAATTTTAGGTTTAGGTACGCGTACCCATACAGGATACGTATCGTATAGAGTACGGGTACGGGTACGCAGGGCCGTAGTTGCAGGTGTGCAAAGAGCCCCTTCACAGGTTCCCAATCCAAAAATTTGTGGTTTTATATGAAAGGGTCCAATTTGAAAAATATCATGCTTTATATAAACGACACACTCCACGTCTTCATCTCCGGACTCCATAATTCACGCTATCCCTATCATGTTCCTCAATCTCTTTCACCAAAACTTCAATCTTCCATATCTTTAACTTTAATATTGTCACTAATACTTTTACATAATTATCCATAATAAATCAATCCATCAATTAATATCGATTCTCTCTACTCTATATGAAAACTTATGGTCATTTTCTCTCATTAAGGAAAAAAGAAGGGCCCAATTTCCTATAGAATAAGGCCCCACAAAAATCCAAAATGGCTTTACGGGTATGAGTACTTGACCTAAAAAAAATACCCATACTACATAAGATAGATACATTAGATTAGATATTTGATCCTCTTAATAGCTAGTCAATGAAAGACCCATCTTAAAATAATAAGTCAAACTCAATTATTCCATTAGATAACTATATAACAATTAAGACAGAGAGTACAGTATAACTTATTCGAATGATCAAGCCGAAGAAAAAGTCAAATTACTTTAAAATATAATTAGAGGAAGTATGACAGCTTATTCTAATGATCAAGCTAAGCCGAAGTCAAATTAACTACATAGAATTAGAAGTTGATTAGGTCACTTTGATTGAGCACGTTTCAACACGTAGTGACGTAACTAATTCATTATTCAAAGTCCGCAGACAGGCCCTTATGGCGCCTTATCATCGTATTCTTTTTCCCTTCTAGACAAAATTTTCGGAACATTAGGAACGTCAAGTAAGATTGTCATGTCTTAATGTACTTTGTACTACATTCATGATTTATATGAATAAAAAGAAATTCTCATGTCATAATTATCACAAAAGATCATTATATTGTATTAAATTGGCTGTAAAATATAATTACAGTCATAATATTTACTAAGACTCTTAACTCTGCCTTCTGAAGAGATTCTCAATCCTGCAAAAGAAGCGAGACTAAATATCCCGCCTAAGCTAGATCCACGAACTTCCCTTTAAGGTTCAAAATAAAGCAGTAAATTTTTTTTTATCCATATGAATTATGAGCCATGAAGGCGGTATAAAGTACAAAGAATGGGAGGGGTGGGGATTCGAACCTCTGACCTATCGTTCACAGCACCTCAATGTTAACCACTAGGTCAAGACATCCTTGGTTAAGCAGTCAAATATTATTGTAGGCATTTTTCGTAATAATGGATTAATGCATATTAAAGACTTTATATGATCAACAACTTATCTGTAATTCCTACTTAATATATCTTTATCATATAAGTGAAGGGGAAGGTATGGTGTTCCCCTATTAGATGACTATTACACCGTTAATTTTTAATTACTTAAATTTTGTTTAAAATTTAAAGATAATAATGGCTAATCAATCAATCAAAAAATTTACCATTTTAAAAAACTAGAGTTAGAATAACTTGAAATTTTAGATTTAAAAAAAAGGAAACGCTTAAAAGTTTAAAAAAAAATAACAAATTCATTTAAGAATATCAAAATCTTCTATTAAAAGGAAAAGTAGTCAAAATGAAAATCTGTAGTATACTTCCACAACATTATAGTCATGTAAAGAAATAATAATATATGGGTTTATATAATTACAATTTTTGTAAGTCAATTACATAAAGAATAAAAAGGTTACATCAAGATCATAATTCACAAACAAGAAACAAGTAATGATACGAATATCTCCGCCTCTTCTCTTTTTTTTCTATCTCTTCTCTCTCCTCTCCCACAAAACTCTAATCTTCACCTTAGGGGCTACCACCATCATTTTGGACGGTGGTAAGCCCGTTTTTATCCTTTTGTTACTAGTTTTTTTATGTTTATATTTCTAATAAATTTCAGTCTCTCTCTAACAGAGAGTTTTTCAATCCATTTTTTTTTATTCAATTTGAGTTTGTCGATTGAAGTTGACCGATTGATCTTTACTACATCTAGCAATTATGTCAATGTTTTTAGATGACATACCCCAATTTCCCCCTTCTTCCAATCTTGTAATATGGAAGTTAGATTCTCACTCATTGCAAGAAGGATCCCCCATTTTCCCTCTCATTACAAGGGACTTCTCCACCCCTTTAAAAATAAAAGTTAAAATTTTGGATGCTAGAATATCGATCCTTATATTATTTAGAAATTCAGAGTGATGCATGATCCGTGCTGCCCCATACAAACGACTAGTACAATTGGTAGTACAACAGCGCATAATCTAATAAAAAATTCACACATAACAAAATAAATAAATAATTAGTAAGATAAATTCAATGATGGTATTCGTTATTATTGCATACTATAATACAATGTAACATCATTGACCAACGACTTATTGGCTTCTATAGTTCTATATAAATCGTAGCCTATATCTCATCATATAACATACAAGAAAGCATATATAACGTATTTCTAAATACATAATACATATTCCTATTGTTTTAGCCATGGCTAGCTATCAAATAAAGGTATTTACGTTTGCTGCTTGTTTGATTGCCATGGCGGTGATTGTATCTGCTCATAACGGCCACAATCATGCCGATTCTCCATCGTCTATGCTTAGGCCTGGTGGTCGTTTTCCGAATGGCCGCGACTCCGGTGACTCGGGCGCTTTGAGTCCACTTGCACCCTTTGCTGCATTGATGGTTGCACTTGTTGGGTTCGCTTTCTCGTTTGCAAGGATATGATTTAAACGTACGTGCATATATGACATGATTCATATCTGTTTTTTTTTCTTTTCTTTTTGTTGTGCATACGTTTGTTTGTGACATCGATCAGTTCAGGTTGGTCTCGAGTTAGATGGTTGCTGGAATTCGTTTTTAGCAAATTACAGTAGCTTTTTATTGTTAAGGCTGTTCATCGTCTAGAACACATGTACTTATTATGTGTAGTTTATTTGTTGCATACATTTCTGCGGTGATTTTGTTTTTTAATAAAGATGCGGCTTCTTTCTCTATTAAAACAGCAGTACCTTCGTATTTTTCCTAAGTTATTTGACTTTTGTGATTAAAAAATCTATATGCTTCCTCCGTAAAAGAAAAGATACAATAATTGAATATTTTATACCTCATAAATACTATCCAATTGTTGCATCTTTTGTGTTACGGAGGAAGTATATATATATATATATATATATTATATATATATATATATATATATATATATATAATATATATATATATATATATATATATATATATTTGACAATGGATCAATATATATTTTAATAGTAAATATATATAATGTCAGGCCCGGTCCTGATTTTTTTGGGCCCTAGGCAAACTAGTAGATTGGGGCCCCTTAACAATGCAATTTATAGTAGAACAAATTAAAAACATATGAATATATGATGGTACTTCTATCAAAATATAGAAATTGTTGAAGCTTATGTAATTTTACAAATAAAATCCTCCTATTCAAAAAATATATATATATAACTAAAATATCCACAAGATAAACAAAAATTCATAAACCCAATAACTCCATTTACAATTCCTTAAAAAGCAAAGATAAATTTAATTGCAAGAACAATTTCTTCAAACTTCCCCTAAAACAATTAACACTCAAAATTCAACATAATAATGACACATCTTAGTAGAATAAAACAAACAATTCTAAGTGTTATACAAAAGTTGGAAAAAAAAACCCCTTTGCGACAAGGCAATTCCTTGCCATCCTGGGTGTAAAACTCACGAATATTAACAACCTTTCCGAGACTTTGAAAGCTAAGATTTCACATTCAAAATCAAACAAACAACGGATAAAAGCCAAACCAGTAACAAACAAAGAAATTCAGTCGATGAAGCAGAGAAATCTGAACTGGACTCGATTGTTCTTGACTTTTTGAGTTTATGTACGCAATCTTTCAATCGATAGTCAGCCAAAATTCCCAAAAAATTTCGAAATTTCTTATGGAATGAGAGTAAAATTTATGAGTAATGCATTATACAAATGCAATTTTTCTGTATTTAAATTGTAAAAAAAAAAATTCTCATTGATGTATTTAAGAGGAGGTTAACAACTATATTTTGGGAAATATGGAAATTTTCCATGGGTTTTAAGGGTGGTTAGAGAAAATTATGGAAATTAAAAGAACATTAAAATTGGGTCTTGGAAGTTGGAAGGAGAGAGAATAAATGAAGATGAAGAAGCATTTGGGGAGGTTCAACCCTTTCTCTTTCTTCTGTATTTCACGCCCCTTTCTAAATTATTGCCAGCTAATTTTTTTTTCCCCTACAACTGGGCCCCTTTTAAGCTTGGGCCCTTGGCCATTGCCCCTTCAAACAAGGCTCAGGACCGGGCCTGTATAATGTCTGTTGAAGTGAATACAAGAATTTTCACTAATAAACTTCCACGAGACATTTACTACAACAATAATTCCAAGGTAAACGATGATTCAATATATAATCAATGTGAAAATTCAATTTGACTAGTGATAAAGGATAAATGTCGACAATTTTTTATTTAAAAAGGAGAGAAAATTAGGGAGGATCCCAATTAAAAAACTACCCTAAAATATCTCTATTATATAAGCCAAGGGAGGAGGTGTGGTGTCCTCTTTTGAAGTGACTAAAATACCCTTAATGATCTAATTAATGAAATGAAAAAAATTACAAAAGCAAATCATTTAAAAATTCTCATTCCAACTTGCCATTTAAAACAAGTTCAAAATGGTATATGCATCAAATACTTCAATCAAAAATTAAATGGACAAAATACTTATACCTTATAAAAAAAGATGGCATACATAACGTTCACATGAAAAGTTTGAACATTCACTACCTTTGATACTCTTTAATTCAGTTAAACCAACTCATTATTTTTGTTCTTTCTGTTCAATATTCATTCACAAAAAATTAATGTCAACAATCACTCACAACCTTTTTATTTTTTTACATTAGCGAATTAATATATCTAAATTCATCTAACTGTTGAATTTTTCACATTTAAGTTTAATCATAAATAAAGTACGAATGGAGTATCTAATAGAATAATAAATTTTAAAATTAACGCACGCATCGCGTGCATATGAAGGCTAGTCCTTACATATGACAACATAAAAAGCAACCCTAGGAGAGGCAAATTTGAAATTCGAAACCATATATCAATATTCCCCATATAAGCTCTAATTATATCCCCCAACTTTACAAGGGGAAAAAACATCCTGTCCGAGAGTAATATTATTTCTAACGTACTAAATGAACCATCAAATGATAACATAAAAATTAAAACTAATGACTTTCATATTAGATTTAGGAAAAATTCCCTAGAATAAGTCAATCTTTGGCCGGTCTTCTATAATTAGGGCTAACTTTTCGAAACTCCTAATTAAGTTTAATTTGTAATCTCATTAACTTTACTTAGGTTATTTTACTGTTAACTTGTTTAACTGGTAAAAAAACATTAGGTTGACATATTGACTTTTTTAATGAGAAAAAAAAAACTAACAACCTAATGCAATTGAACTTACAGGCCATAGAGGGCACCCATAAAATTTGGAACCTGAGATTGGGCCGTTCTTCACCGTTCTAATCACAGCATCATTCCCAAAATTACATTTAACTTCACGATTCCCCCTCCTTAAGCTTGACGAGGAACCAGAGCCAAAGGAACTAGCTTTCCTTGCTGACATCTTCCTGCAGAAAAAAAGGATGAATTTTAATGGAGGGTGAATGAACGAAAGAGGAGATGGAAGAGATGGGGTAAATTTTCACAGAGGAAAGAGGAGAGGGAGAGAGGTTTATATGGGATAAGAAGAGAATAGGAAAAAAAATGGTAAAAAAAAAAAATTTAAGCCTTAATTAAAATATCCCAACGGTCAATGCCACGTCAGCTTAAAACCTACAATTACCTACTGTTGCAGGTTAAAACTTAATGCAACCTAAGTAAAGTTAATGAGATTACAAATTAAACCTAATTAGGAGTTTCGAAAAGTTAGCCTTAATTATAGAAAACCGGCCAAAGGTTCACTTATTCTAGGGAATTTTTCCTTAGATTTAAGCAAAAACAAATATTCAATAAAAGACATCCCATTATCTAAATTATTGAGGGGGGAGAAGAAAAAAGAAGATTCATATCATTAAAACATCTAT